>NC_086258.1:18508191-18628191 GCF_021018805.1 Prinia subflava
AAGAGCCTGGCCAGGGCTACACCCAAGGTGGACCCAAAATGGGCACAAAATGGACACAAAATGGACAAACGGTCACCAGGTCTCACACTTTGATAAGTTTTGGTCCATTTGCATTTTGGGTTTAATTGTCCAGTTACAGCTCCAGGCTGTGAGGTCCCATCCTTCTTGTTCCTCCCTCCAGCCCACCCTTGTTTGTGCTTTAGGGCTGAAAGTCGTCCTTGGTGTGCAGCAGGGAAAGGATTTGTTTTGTGTCCCTGCTGTGTGCAGAGCTGAGTGACCCTGAGTGTGAGCTCAGAGCTGCACCCCTGGGCAGCACAGAGTCTGAAATACATGAAAGATAAAAATTAAGGCAGCAATGCCAGGAGAGGGGGAGCAGCAGTTCCAGTGCCCAGGCTCTGTGCAGCAGCCAGGGGTGCCTTTCCCTCAGGAAAGCGTTCCTGGACCAGGATCTCCCCACCTACAGCTGCTCTAGGAGATGGACATGGGTGGGTTCCTGTGGGTCCAGAGGAGACCACGGAGATGCTCCAAGGGCTGGAGCCCCTCTGCTCTGAGCCAGGCTGGGAGAGCTGGGGATGCTCACCTGGAGAAGAGAAGGCTCCAGGGAAAGCTCAGAGCCCATTCCAGGGCATAAAGGGAGCTGATAAGAAAGATGGGGACTGACTTCTTAGCAGGGGCTGTTGTGGTAAGACAAGGAGTGATGGTTTTAAACTAAAACAGGGTCATTTCAGACTGAATATAAGGAAAAAATATATTTATAGTGAGGGTGGGGAGGCCCTGGCACAGGTTTCTCAGAGAGGCTGTGGCTGCCCCATCCCTGAACATGTTCAAGGCCAGGCTGGATGAGGTTTGGAGCAACCTGGGATAGTGAAAAGTGTCCTGCCCATGGGAGGGGTATCCATGAGAGCAGCTGGAATGAGATGAGCTTTAAATGTCCCTTCCAACCCAAACCATGCCATAATTCTGTGATCCCCATCTGCCCCAGCACTGTCCAGGCCTGCTGTACTCCCTGTTCCCTGTATGGATCCTGCCCTGCTCCCACTGCTGCACAGAGCCAGACAGCTGGCAGAGCTGCTGGGGCTCCCTATTATTTTTCTCAGCACTCTCCTGAAAATTAATTAATTAAATTAATTCATTAAATAAACACTCCTCCACGCTCAGTGGCTCTGAGCCAGCTGTGCACGGTGTCAAGCTGCAAGAACATCACTCACTCCCAGGCTGACTTTCCAGGTCCCAGTCCCAGTGATGGCAAACTGGGGGAATCTGGGAAGGAATCAGGGCTGGTGAGTGAGGGGTTGCAAGGCAACATTCAGCAAAAAAAGCTGCACACAAAGCTCTGGGGTGGCTGCATTTCCATGCAGGTTGCAAAGTCTTCCCTTATTTCTTAGCAATGCTGTCAGATGCTTTGAATCCGTAGATGAAAGGCACTAAATTAGGACAGATCGTTATTTCCTGTTTTCTGGTTTATATTTAGAGAAAAGCTGATACCTCTGGCAGCTCTCTCTAAAACTAAAAACAAACTTCTCTCCTGTTTCTAACTGGTCTCTACTGGAACCTCAGTTCCAGAGGGTGAAGGGTGGTGGGAGCACTCTGGGAGATGCAGAGGAGATGTGCTGAGCACCCTCCAGCCCCTTTCCTCTGGCATTCCAGAGCCAGCAGCCAGGGATTGGGAATGGACACTTTATTCATTTCTTTCTCCCCTCCTGCTGCCCTTTGCAGGAGCAGTGGCACCTGTGCCAGGTAGCCCTGGCTGGGTGCCAAACCCCACAGAGCCACCAAATCCCCCCAGACATTCTCCTCTCTCCTCATCCTCCCCAAATTTAATTTCCCCCTCTCCAGAGGATCTGGGTGCTGAGGACTGAGCCCTGCCTCAGCTTCCACACTCCCTGGGCTGGGGGATGTCCCATCCTGTCCCCTCCTCAGGCACTGGCAGGAGAAGCTGTTCTGCTCTGGTCTGAGGATGGCTCTTGGTATTTCTCTGCCTTCCTCGGGGAATAATATTGAATGGGCCTTATCTCCCCCGAGAAAATATCGATACCGAGCTTTAATGGCTTTCCACTAACGAGCCACAATGAGTGTCGCTGGGCACTGCTGCTGGAGCTGATAAAAACGGGAATGCTCAGCCCCACAGCTCCGAGGACTTTCACCCAGTCCACGTCCCTTCCACAAGATAAAATAAAATAAAGGATGAAGAAGAAAGAGAAAGGAAAAAAAAAAAAAGGAGAAGATTTTGCTGCTCTTTTCACCCAGTAAGTCTGAGGACAGATTTTCAATTTGTTCACTTTCTTTACAGCTCTGGATTTGCCACAGGGAGGGAGAGATGAGGGAAGGGGACAGGAGATTAAATGCATTCGTTTATTTTGGGAAAGTCATCCTAAAGGGGCAAAAATAATATTAAAAAAGTAAAAAAAAAAAAAAAAAAAAAGTAGGAAAAACTCCCGACATCAGAGAGACAGGACTCAATTAAAGCAAGACCTTGGAATACATGAGGCAGCAGCGCCGAGCACGGGTCCATCAGCCATCCCTGTCAGGCTCCCGGAGGCTGTGGAGCAGCAAGATCCATCACCTGGGGAAATAACCGCGGTGCTTACATCTTCAGCAGCGCCTTGATCTGCTGATAAACCCGTTAGGGGAAATAAATGGGTTTCTCTCCTGCCCGGACCGTCCACATCAGGGATGCGATCTGCAGTTTTACCCGGCTGCTGATAAGCGCAGGATCAGGAGGAAAAAGCCACTTTAACGCTAATAAAGCCCCAGATCAGAGCGGGGCAGCACCGTGACCACCCCGGCCGGGATTTCCAGCCCCGATCGCTGCTCCGGGCTGTCCCCCCCGGCAGGGAGCGGCTGCGGGGAGAGGAGCCCTGGGGTGCTGCGAGGGGACAGGGCAGGGACCCCCCATCCTCTCACAGCCCCCGCTGCCCTGGCAGGGGAAGGGTTTGATGTCACCAACATTAAAAACAGGAGGGGTGAAAAAAACCCAATCGACTCCATAAAGAAAGTTCTGGGTGGAATTACTTAGAAGAAGAGTGAGGCTCAGAAACATAAATCGCCCCTGGCTTCGTTTCTAGGTAAGGAAAATGGATTTGCAGAACAATATCATTCTTTTGACACGCCTGTCCTGGTTTTGCAGCTGCCAGAAAACAGGTTAGAAAAAAAAAAATCCAAGACATTTCTGGAGGCTCTGCTGGCTGGATGCCACCAGAGATGCCATCAAAAGGTCCAACCCACCCTGAGGGGACCCCAGGGGCTCCCCATGCACTCACTCTGGCTGGTGGACAAACTGTCCCATCCAGCAGCATTGGAGAGTGCAGCTGACAGCTCCTCATTTCATTTTGTTTGGGTTTATTCATAGTTTTGACACCATTTCCCCTTCTTTCCCCCCTCCTGACCGGGGATTTATTCTCTGCACTTAGCTGTGGGAATTAGAACCTCTTTCATATGGCAGTGGCTCTGCTTCCCTTCAAATCTCTTTCATGCTCCCGCTTAATAAATTGTGAATTTGATGTTTGTGTCCTCAGATCTCCCTTCCAGACTGAAATGTGTCCTGGCCAGGGAGACCAGGCTGGAGACCTGCTCAGGAAAGAGCCTGGGAAGGCAGCTGGGATGCCCCAGTGACCAGCAGGCACAGCCAGGGCACAGAAAAGCATTTCCAGGTGACAAAGTCCCTTCTGTTTCACACCAGCACCTCCATTCCTGCCACCTCCACATCAGGGTGCCACTGTGCCCCTGGCACACTCACACCCACCACATAACAAATATTTTGATGCCAATTCTGCACCCAAAAGTGAGGTTAGCACCCAGCACTGGCATTCCCAGAGCAGCCCAGCCCCCAGCCTGCCCCACCATGGGATTTTACAGACCAAGGCATGTGGGATGTGGCAGCAGGGACTGCCCCAGCACCCACACTCTGTCCCTGTCACATCCAACATCCCCGAGGGATGAATGCTCCATCACCAAGAGGCCAAAGGAGCAGCTTTCTCCCCTTTCAGCCCCTGAGCAGGACTCGGTGCCCGCTGATGGGGCAGAGACACGACAGCAATAGCAGAGCCTCACTCAGCCCCATCACCCAAATTTACAGGCTGACTTGAGATCCAACAAGGCTCCAGACAGATCATTATTCCCCATGACAGCGGCGAAGGTGACCCAGCCACCTTTTATTTCAGCCTGCAGAAAAATGCTCCTGCCAGGGGATAATTTGGGCTCTCTGCAGTGGGAGGCAGCGCTGCACTGCTGAAAGGTGAAGGCTATTTCAAAAGCAGCTGAGCAGAAACAGTGGAAAAAGCTGCCCAGGGAGCTAATGTGTAACAAGCACTGCCTCGCGAGGCATCCCGAGCCTCTTGGTCTTTAAAACTTGCTTAGATCTCCTATAAAATCTGGTTTTAGTTGGTTTTTACACCCCTGGGAAGTGAACTGCTGGTGGTTCCTGCTGGCAGACCCCCCGTGCCTCTCCCAGGCCAGCTCTGCCCACCCAGCACTGGCAGCACTCTGTGCCAGGGGATGCTTTGAGGCTGAGATGAAAGGTGCTGTGGAGAGGTGTTGCTGCAAAGAGAGGCTTGCGCTGCTTTTATTTAGACACACGCTGGCTGCAAGACACAAAAATTACTTAATCAATCCTTCCCCTCGGCTGGCGTCACAGGCAGGATGGAGGCTGCCCACGCAGTTTGGAGCTGAAGATGATAAATTGCTCTGGGATAATGGCAGCATCTCCAGCTCATCCAGGGCAGGATGTGGCCAGGCTCACATGGGGGGTGCCCAGGGGACACAGCACCCCGTGGTGACACAGCAGGGACACGGTGAGAGCAGCTGGGCTCTGCCCGGTGCTGCAGCACAGCTGAAGGAATGGCAGTTTCTCCAAAACCTGGCACGGGGAGGAGAGGCTGGGGGTGCCAGGGGGGTGGCACAGCTCCAGGGAGTGGCTGGGTCACAGGCAGACCTCGTGCACTCATCCTGTCACTGCTCCCCATCCGTCACTGAGAGCCAGAGGGGACAATTCCACCAGGGATCCTGCGGTGACAGTGCCAGTTCAGGCTGCCACCACACCAGCCTCCCTCGCCAGCCAGGCCAGGAGCAATTCCATGCAGGGAAGGTCTGGCAAGGAGTTTCCAGCCCCTGATTTTGGGCATGCAGGAATCTCCCCATTCAACCTTGCAAACAGCAGCAGGGCTGAGCATCAACCTTACAGCAACATCCTGTCCTGGTGAGCAACCCCACAAAAACAAACCAGGTCACCCCAGCCAGCACCAGGCCAGCCAGGGGATGAGCCAGGAGGGGAAACATCGGCAGTAGGGGGGAAACCACCCCCAAAGCAAGAGGAAGAGCACTAAGAAAAGTTGAAGAAGCAAGGAGTTCTATGGAAGATGGTTGCTTGGAGCTCACCTCTTGGTTGCTGGCAACATCTGGGGCACACAGAGCCAGGATGTTGCTCTTCAGCTGCTCTGCCCTCGGTCAGTGCCCACCAGGAATTTCTTTTGGGTGCTACAGCACATCCTCCCCTCTGCCCGCTCACCTGGACCCCGAATAGCCCCTGTGCCCTCACCACCATCTCCAACCATCCCGGGGGGGATTTTCAGCTCCGAGCATGGCCCAGGAGGGTGAAGAGCAGCCTGGAGGCTGCGGGGATCACTTTGTGCACCTCTGCCCTGCCTGGGGACCAGCAGCTTCCCCAGGAGCCCACCCCAGCCCCATCCCACCCTTCCCTGTCCAGCCAAAACAGGCTGTTCCTGGGGTGCAGTCCCCAGTGTTTCCATCTAACCCAGGCACTCTCCTTGTGCTTTGTCCTCCCCCAGCTCCACATCCCCACCAGCATCACCCCTGTCCCCCCCAGTGCAGCTCTGCCCAAGAACTCCCACAGAAGGGCTGGGTGTGGATTTCCCTTTAATTTACCACTTGTCAGGGGGAGGGTTAAAAAAAAAAAAAAAATCAATAAATAAACCAACTTGAGATGCTTGAAGAGGAGGAAAACCCTGAAACTGCAGTCTGCTGGTGGCTTGTCCCATTGCCAGAGGAGGGAACCTCTCTCACCCCACCACCCCATCCTGGTCCAGGCAGGTTCGGATGCGGTCAGACAAACACTCCTCGGGAAGAAAACGACTCCAAAGTCCAGGACACGGCCGTTCACAGCTGGCAGGAGGACAAAACAACCCCCAGAGTCCGACAGCCCTGGCTGGCCCACCGGGAGGGGCCTGTCCCAGCTGCCAGGCAGCCGCAGCGCTCCGAGGAAAAGCCACGCAGTGCCCGCGTCACCAGCGCGGTGGGGACACCCGTGTCACAAGCAGTCCCTGCACAGGGCCACAATGGGGACACGCGTGTCACAAGCAGTCCCTGCACAGGGCCACAATGGGGACACCTGTGTCACAAGCAGTCCCTGCACAGGGCCACAATGGGGACACGCGTGTCACAAGCAGTCCCTGCACAGGGCCACAATGGGGACACCTGTGTCACAAGCAGTCCCTGCACAGGGCCACAGTGGGGACACCCGTGTCACAAGCAGTCCCTGCACAGGGCCACGGTGGGGACACCCGTGTCACAAGCAGTCCCCATACAGGGCCACGTGGGGACACCCGTGTCACAAGCAGTCCCTGCACAGGGCCACGGTGGGGACAGCTGTGTCACAAGCAGTCCCTGCACAGGGCCACCTGTCCCGGTCGGAAGTCGCGGCAGGGGCAGAGGCGCCGGTACTTGGCGTTGTAGCCGGCGCAGCTGAAGAGCAGCGGCTCCTTCTGGAGGTAGCACTCGCGGACGCTGTCGGCCACCGCGGGGTACAGGTGGTTCATCTCGAACTCGGTGCTGTCGCAGGCGATGCTGAGCCTGGGGGCCAACAAAAGGTGGTCAGGTGTTGCCCTGGTTTTTCGGAGATTTTTTAAAGCCTTCTACTTGCTTATGAGATGGAGTCAGTTCTTTAGTTACTGTACAATATTAAGGGTCAGTTTTTCACTTTCTCACACTTTGGAACATAAACAACCTTTCTTGTTTTTGTTCACTGTCCTTTGCTTACATATTTCCAGCCTGAAAATAATGTTGGTTGACAGCTGGTCTGGCCAGTGGGGTGAAGGGGTAGTAACCCCAGAAGCCAATACACTACCAGACCCACAAAATTATGAAATGAAATGAAAGGGCTGGGTCCCTTTTGCTGGGGAGCAGCTTTTCACTGCAGACCTCTGCCTCTGTGTTGTTGATTTTGCATTCCGGGCAACAGTCAGGTCAGGTGAGAGCCCTGCTGGGGGGGTTCTGTCCTTCCTGGGGAGGTTCCTTTGCTAAGGGTGGGGCAGAGCTTTGCCGATGTGTGTTTGCCACCCCTTGGCCATGTGTGAGTGCTCAGCACCAGCCCAACATGGGGAGACCCTGGCAACTCAACCCTGAGGCCCAGAGATCGCCCTGACCCACAGAGGGCTCAGAATCACCCACAGAGCCCCACACAAATCTCAGGAGTTGGACTCATTGATCCTCGTGGGTCCCTTCCAGCTCATGATGGCTCTCTTACAGCCCCCCTGCTGACCAACAGCTCCGTCCACCCTCCACGGACACCTCCCACTGCAGATAACCTTCCCTGGAAGGGACAGGGGATCAGTGAATGCCCACATGCTCCCTGGGATTAGCCAGAAAACTGGGCTGGGCATCAGCAAAAGCCCCGAGGAGCAGCAGAAATGCCCAGTGTGGATTTTAACACCCCCTCCCCTCCCAGACAGAACAGCAGCACTGGCACTGCCCTCTCACCAACCCTGCCCAGCTGATGAGTCCCCGAGTTAGCTTGTTTTAAGGTCTGGAGGGGGCTGTGCAGGGGGAAGGAGTGAAAGCCAGGCCCCAGCTCTAATTTATCATATAAAAATGTCAGCGGGCGCGCGGCGCCTGCCTGACCAGCGTGACAGCACCGGCAACGCTCGCATTTTAATTGCCCAGAGAGCAGCACAGAGCCCTGTGGCAGATTTATACTCTATTAAAGCTTCACCGCTGTGTGTTCAAAATGCAGTTTTATAGAGAGAGACATTAAACAGGAGAGGTGGCGAGGAATGGGGTTGGAAAGAGGCGGAACCACGCCTGGAAACGCTGTTGTTGCCTGCTGAGGAGTGAAGCTGGGCCCTGCCTGCACTGCCGTGGGCATGAAGGCTCAACACTGCGATTTTGGGAGGGGGAGCATGAGGAAAATGGGTGCAGGGGATGGGGGAAGCAAAGGGAACGTCGCCTGTCTGGTGGCCCCCCACAAGGTCCCTGAGAAGGCCCCAACTCACTGGAGAAACACCTCCTCCTTGTTGAGGAACCTGAAGAAGGAGGGCTCGCAGACCAGCCCGTGCCGCCGGCACGTCTCGGTGCACGTGTGCTGGGGCTCCGACACCCACACCTGCAGAGAGGCCAGCGGGGGCCACGCCTGGGGGGCCTCCCCGGCGCTGGGGGACCACACCAGGTGGGTGGAGTTGGGGGACAGGGCCAGCGGGCTGGGAGGGCTTTGCATAGCAGGACTCTTGGTCTTGGGAGGAGGAGGAAGAGACGATGCGGCGCAGAAATCCTGGAGGCAGAGAAGATAACGGGTCAGTGCCCTGAGAGGCTGACAGTGGGGAAGGGAGGCTGCTGGTGGGACAGGAGGACGCTTGGGATGATGACTTTGCTCATCAGGTTGATGTCACCTGCATGCACAGATGGCATCTCCTGCTGTGGGGGATGAACCTCTTCTCTCACCTCTTCTTCTCTCAGTGCTGTCTTATTCTCTGCAGCAGAATGGCCCTGACCCAGCCCCAGCACCCCCAGGTGTCCTCCACCAACCCCCAGCACCTCTGGTCCATGACAAACCTCCCCCAGTCCCATCTCCTGGTGCTCTCTGCAATCAGGGCAGTGGTTGCACAATGCCCACTGGAGAACAGGGAAAGAAGAGGAAAAGTTGGCCGGGAGGACTGGGATGGTTCCCCAGGGAGGACAGGGATTCTCCCCAACCTGGTGCTGAATGTAGGCGTGGATCCGCTCCAGCATCCCCTCGCAGGTGTACTCGTAAGGCAGGTAAGGGTCCACCTGGGAAGGGCAAGAGCAGAGCACAGGCAGCAGGGGAGGACAGCCCTGCCCTGCCCCTGAGACAGCAGGACCTGGGGCATGCCTCTCCCACCCACCAAACCCACGACTCGTGTCTGAACACCAGAGCAAGCAGGGAAGAATCCCAGGGCTGCAGAAACCTGACAAGCCATGAGGTGATGAAGAGAGAGGAGTACTTTGGATTCAAGCTATTAGCGAAAATGAAATCACCCTGTTCCACTTTAGTGTCCCTTTCCTCCACTTTTAGTAAGTTATAAAATCAAATCAGTTTTCATCCAATAGGTCACTTTAAACTAAAGCATGAACTGTTCCAGCCCAAGAAACACTCTTCAGCTGTGGGCAAGAGAGGAGCAATTTTAAAATTCAGGGGAATGGGTAGAGTTGGAAAAGATGCCGATCTAATCCAGAGCAAGAACATCTCAGTGCTGCTCCGGGTCTGGTCTCTGGAACAAATTCTTTTTTAAGGAACTTTCTGCCCTGGGAATATATATTTTTCCATGCTCCTTTATTTTCCCCAGAGAGATGTTACAGGAGGTGCAGGAGGTTGGTGCATAGAAGGTGCCAGTCCTGGGACCTTCTTTCCACTTGTGTATCTCTGCAGAGCTTTATTCAGAAGGATTATAAGCAAAACCACCCAAAGATAATTAATCCAGAAAACACTGCTGCTTTTCTGAGCTCTGCACCTCCAAAACAGCTATTTCCTTTTGAAGTACCTGTCAAAACCAAGCTCAAAGGCTCAGTCTGCTGAGAACCCTCTAAGCATCTCCCTGCCATAAATATCCCACCTGAGATCTCAGCCAGGCTGGAAATCACAGCTGCTTCATCTAATTACAGATGTGCACGCTAATCAGGGCTGACACAGTGACAGGCACCAATCCTGCCTCTGAATTCCTGATGGGATCTCACTTAACTGGGGCAGAGTCCTCTCCAAGCAAAATTCCCTCAGTTTCAGAGCCAGGCTGGGGCTGCCTGGCACCAGTGTGGAGGAGACAAAGCACCCCTTGCTCAGCATCACCAGTGCTCATCTCATCTCACCACTGCCTTCATGGGGGGCTTTTTCCAGGACCCCCTTTTGCCAGGCATAGTGCAGACATAATCCCAGAAACAGCCTCATCCCCCAAAACGCTGCAGCACATTACACAAACCCTCCTTGTGCCTGCACTGCACCCAGAGGTGCAGTCCCACCTCCCTGTGGGATCCCTGGGCACCAGGAGAGGGCTGGAGCGCACTGCAGCCCTGCTCCTCCAGCCCCTCTCCCTCTCAGGGGGTCCCCCAAAGGCTCTCACTTCCCTCTGCTCCCCTCTCCAGGTTTTGTTAGGATTCAGCTCGTGCACTCAGGACTGAGAAAATGCCAATTTCAAGAAGATAATTGTTTAATTAAAATCTGACAGGCTCGGCCTCTTCTCAACAGCCACGTTGTTAATGGCACTCCTCACGTCGGGAGCTCAGGATGTCCCCAGAGCCCTGGGAGGGAGGAAGAGGAGGAGGAGGAAGAGGAGAAGGGGGGTTCTGAGGTGGGGATCACTGCACCCCACTGCAGAATGATGCAAGGGAATGGAAGGGTTGGTAAGGTGGACTTTGCCATCCTTTCCTCAGGTGGGGAGCACAGGCAGAGCTTCCCAGCCCCAGTGCTCTCTCCACCAGCCAAGCAGGGAGTTACTGGTGTCCCATGGGAATGCCACCACGAGAGCCCTGGGTTCAGAGTCCCCAGCTGGAAGGGAGTATGAAGTCTCCTTCATTCAAAAGGAAAAGAAAGCAGGGTGGAAAAAAAATCTGAGCGTCATCAGACAAATAAGTAGAAAAATAATGCAATTCTGTGCTGGCACGTAACAGCAGGCTGGAACATTTTAACCAGCTATTTTCACTGTGATGTTTAATGTGCCGCTCTTTCAGGCACAGGCTGAAATGTATAATTTTCCATTATAGTCCTGTATGTTTGACTTTAATATAATGAAGCCTTCTCCCTTCACTACACCAGAATATTGGGTCTATTAAATTGCATGTGTGAGGACTGGTTTTGACAATGGGAAAAGCTGAAGGCCCAGAAAATGGTGGTGCTTGCAAACCTCTCTCCTTCTCCAGCCTCTAGGATAACAGACAGAAATCCATCACTGGGACAAGCATCACCTTTCCCAGGGGGACACCACTTGTCTCTCTGCCCCCTGTCCCTGTGCTGAGATTTGTTCTCTGGGGTAGAGGGGTTTGGTGCTTCCCTGGTTTCGATTTTTCCTATAAATAGGTCAGGGATGGAAACCCTCAGGGAAACCCAGAGCTGCTCCAAGTGAGATGAATGGCAGAGACACATCCTGCCAAAAACCTTGCCCAGCAGCTGGAGGGTGACCTGGAACAAGTGTCACCTCCGAAAGGATGAGGGAGGGCAGCACAAGGGCTGTTCTTGGGGGAGAAAAAACCACAGATTGCAAACCCAATCCACATCCCAGGCATGATTCAGCTCTGCCTCCAGAAGGAAGAAGTTTCTTTCAGGCAGAACTAGGTTGGGAGGGACGCGGGCTGCATCCCAACTGCTCTGCCTGCACAGAGCCAGCAGCCAGCCCTGTGCTGGGGAGCTCTGCCAGCCCTGCAGGAGCTCTGGGATGGCACAGCCTGCCCTGGGCTGCAGCCCTGGGGCTCAGCAGGAGAAACTGGGCTGCTGCAGGGACACTGAAATATTGCTGAGAATCACCAAATCCCCCTGGGAACAAAGCAGGGCAAGCCTGCTGTCAGCTCAGCCACACCAGAGTTACTGCCAGGTTCATGAACCAGCTCCCAAATTCCCAGACTGGCTCCCAACATCCCAGTTCCGAGTCCCTGGTCCCCAGCACAGCTCCCACCTGAGGGCAGAGCCAGTTTTCCCACAAGATCCCATATCCTCAAAAATGTCTTACTGAGTTCTGGCCTGGAAGATGCAAAATATCTGTGGGATGTGTGATTTTTCAGTCATACGACAACAAAAAAATCCCCAAATCAAATCAATTTCAGGTCAGTTTTCGATTTCCAATGTTTTCACCCATCAGGGAGGGGGAAAATGTTGTGTTTCAGGTTCAATCTGTCTGAGTTGGTGAAGCAAAGGGAAATGCATCATTTCAGATCCAGCATTCCTTTCAATAAATTGGCAGGGTATTTCCAAACAAAGGCAGGCAGATGGGAAACAAAACCATAGTATTTCATTCCAGTAATTTTGAAATGAAATGTTTTGACAGAAAAAAAAATAAATTGAGGGTGGTTATTCTGAAACACAGACAAATTTATTAGATATTCCAATAACAGAGCACCCCATTTTGCCTTCAGGGGGGAAAAAAAGAGTCAGTAAAATATTTTCTCCAAACTCCAGTAACTGGCTGGGAACAGGAACACTAAATTGCCCAGCTACCTGCTTTCTGCAGCTCCTCCTGCTAATGCCCTTGTTTTCAACTCCTGCTGTAACAAACAGGATTTTAAAGACAAGATACCCATGGACTCCTGGAGCTAAAGCCCATCATAAGGCTTTTAAACCTGTAAGGTAGGTCAATTTTTAGGCTTAATTGCCTTCACAGCATCTCTAATAAAGCAGACCTTTCTATTTAAAAGATAAAAAGGTGTGGGGGGGGGGGGGGGGGAAAAGAGGCTGCTGTAAGTTATTCACACTCACTCCCTGCTCTGCTCTGGGAGGATTTATACAATGTCTGTAAAACCCTAGAGAGGTGAGTTGTGGATTAACTCCTTGGAGGGAAGGAATCCCTCCTCTCCAGAGCCACCTCGTGTCACAATGCAAATGAGGCCTCAGTGATGTGGGTTGTTCATCTGAGGCAAATTTAGGACTCCCAGCAGCTGAGGGTGATTCCAGAGGCTGGGATGCAGTGGGAGGGCACTGAAGAGTGGGGTCCTGATCCCAGAGTGGGAATGAGGGGAAGAGCTGAGACAGGAGCTTGGCCTGGGGAAAACAGGGATGGGCACAGCAGCATCACACTCCAGTGAGTGCCCAGTTCTGGACACCAGCTACCCCTGCCCAGTGCCCATCTCACCACCAAACCCCTCCCTAAAATCCTTTTTAGTTCTTTAATTTTTAACCAGACCATTAAGCACCTAAATGACCTGGTGCACATCCAGTCAACACAGCTGCCCAGGAACCAGCACAGCCCTTTCCTCCATCTCAGTCTCACCATTCTTTAATTATTTTAACAGCACAGCAGCACCAGGCTTCACTATTTTCTTTCTTCTCTTCTGGAAAAACTGAAATTTTCCTTCTCTCTCCCAGAACAGCTCCCGGCATTCCGCCCACAGCAATTCCTTCACTTCAGGGCTGTCTCCAGCCCAGATGGTGGAGGGTCAAGCTCTGACAGCTGGCCTGGCAGCACAGCAGCAGGGATGTCATTATTTTTAATTTAATTCTAATCGAGACACGGGAATGAATGTGCAAAACAACAACTGTTTTCCTAAGTCAGGTTTGATCAGTTCTTTACAAACTCACAGAGAAAATGAGCGCGGAGTGAAGAGCTGCAGTGGTCACCCTCGGGGAGGTGAGACACAGGGTGATGGCATGGCCACTGCCACCTGAATCTGGTCCCCAGATTGCCACAGCACCCACCTCTGCAGCTTCCAATGCAGGGAAAAGCAAGGATGACCCTTCTGTGACCAGCATCACATCTGTCCCCTCCAAATCCCACCCAACACTGTGAACCCTGAGCTCCACAGCACATCTCTGTCCTCCAGAGAGGATGGCTCATCCCAGCTGAAGCAAATTGCCAGCAAAATGGCCATCAGCGCTTTCCTGCCCTCCAGGAAAATTGACTTTAATAATTTGGACAGCTTGAAAGGCTCCTGCCACAGGGTGGGAGGTAAATATTCATGAGGGAGCGTTTGCAGAGCGGGCACAGCAGGAATGCTGCCTTCCCTGGGCTTCTCCCCTTCCTTACATCCCTCACAGAGGCAACTCCTGAAGTTATTCCCATCGATTTACTCCATGCAAAGGTAACGATCAGTGAAATGGGGGAGAGGCAGGGGACTGCAGCTCTCTGGATTTATCTTTGTTATCACACCAGAACTGCTCTACACCTCCAGCAACCTCAGCCTCCTGCTCCCAAACCTCACCTCAGCCTCCCCTTGGCTCCAGGCCTACCCACAGGATTCCCCGGGATCCCTCAAAGGAACAGCTCTGCCCTGGGGAAACAGGGCCAAAGCAAGGTGGGAGCACGTGTGCCCCTGGGGCTGCAGGAAAGGATGAAAAAATCCAAAGGAGGAAGGAAAAGAAATTAATGTGTGAACAGGACAGCCAGGCTCCAACATCTGCTGCTGCTTGTGCCAACCCAGCAGCGGGGAGGTCACCCCAGAACTGCTCCAGGCCATACCTGTGTCCTCATGATGGTTTTGATGGCAGCTTCGAACTCCTCGGAGTTGTTGTAGTCAACAGTCCACACATGGGGCTTCCCAATGAAGTCCTCAGCGTAGGGGTGTTGGGAGGACACCTGAAACACAGCGGTGCCAGCTGGATTCTGCCATCCCTGCTGGAGTGGCTGCTGCTTTCCTGCTCACAGCCGGACAGCAGGGAGGAGCAGCAGCCTCCCAGACACCGTGGGGTCTGACCCACTGCAACAGGGAGTGCTGGAAGAAGGCTTCCTCTGAATCCTGAGGCTCCCCAGCCTCAGGATGAAGTGCTGCAATTCCCACTGGGTTGGGATGCCCCATTCCCAACAACACTGAGCTCCCTTTGGGATATCTCCATCTCTGTAACACAGGAACAATTGAAGCTTGACCTGAGCCACTCTGTGGGTCTGCACGGTTAAAAAAACCACACCAAAGCAGGAAAGGAGTGTGAAGGCACCACATCTGCCAGGTTTGCCAGCTCCAGAAACAAGGCAGGGAGAAAATTCATTGCCACTGAAGGCTGGGAAAGTCTGGCACTGGGAGAGATCAGTGCTGGAAGCTGCATCACCCTGATGTGAGGCAGCCCACACACTGGTACTCCACAGGTACTGACATCCTTGCATTTCCCTGGGCTGCCCACACAGGTGATTTTTGGGGATCAAAAACCAAAAACCTTTGATCTGCCTCTTTTATTTCAGCCCTGAGGTGCCTTTTCAGCCCTGATCTCCTCTGGGAAGGGAAGAGAGAGCTTGCTGAGCAGAGGAGGTGTTTTGGGGACACCACAAAACATCGCAGAGGGGCCTGAACCCCTGCCAGCTGGAGGAGAAGAGCTGTGTGGTTCATCCTCCTCACTGCTGTCCTTCCTCGTTTCTTTCCCGGCAGATTGATCACCTTTTTTGCCTCTGGCACATAAACACCCTGAGGCACTTCACAGGGCTGCCACCCCGGCTCCAGGCTGAGGCACAGCCCCAGCCCCACTCAAATGGGTGTTAACACCTAATTGGGGGGGTGTCTGGGTGTTAACACCTAATTCTGGGGGTGCATGGGGCAATCAGGGGGGGCAGGACAGCCCAGTCCAGCTGCACAGCCCCCCCAGCTCGCTCCCTGCTCCCTGAGAGAGCCTTGCACCGCATTATCCACTTTATTAATAATAAAAGAGGCAATTTTCTCCAGCCTTTAACTTTTAAAGAGTTCCTGCTCCACTTAGATTGAATTCCCAGCGATGGGCAAGCCTGGGAGGGATTTCATAGCCCTGCCACACTCTGCAGGGACAAAGGGATGGGCAGGAGAGCATCGCCCTGGGGTGGGAGCAGGGTGTGGGGCACGTGTGGATCTGGGGAAGGAGCTGGGGGTCTGCAGAAGGCTCCTGCACCCCCTTCTCCTTGGAAACCCCAAACCTACAGCAGAGCCCCTTGCATCCAAACCTCCAAACAGGAGACCCCATCCACAGAGGAAATCTTTCCGCCCCCAAAAAAGGATAACCTCGGTGCAGCAGCTGCTCTTCCCAGGCTGGCCCAAGCCGTGGTGCGAAGGGGGTGGCTCCACGCAGCCCCCACACCTCACTTGTGTGATAGATATAGTGGGTTAATTCGTGTTTTTATGGATTATAGTATGTTAAAATCATGATTTGGTAGAGGTAATATAGAGTATAACCTAAATTCCAGCCAGCCATGGAATTGAGGAATTCTGAGACAGGCACCACCCCAAAACCACCATTTAGGAGGACAAAATGAGATGATGATGAGATTGGCATCAGAAAGGAAGACACATTAAGATGAGGAATCAGTTCTCCTCCATCAGAGCCTCATCATTGCTCTGGAGGAGAACACCTTTCCTTTAAAAAATTTGGCTTTCATTCACCCACCAGAGGACTAACATTGACACTTCTCCCTCCCAGAGGAGACCCCATTCAGCAGACCAACGATGGTGATACATTCGAATAACTGTTCCAGAGAAACAAAGAACTGTGGTGAAATCTTATGCCAGGGGCAAAATAAAGTGTCTAAAACCTGGACCCCAAACGGGGCCAATTCGTGAAGCTTTGGGGGACTGCAGTGTGATAGAGGCTGCGTCCCTGTTCACCCTCTGATGATCCCGGGTTTATCGTCACCATAACTCTGCTGGGGTTTTTTTACCAAAATTCTGTAATTTGATTTTGAATAAACCAAATCCTATTTTCGATTGGACTGTTGGATTGGCATTTATGACACTTGCCTCTCTGGAGGTGGGCTTGCCGCGGAAGAACTCGTGGTTGAGGGAGCTGTGGGGAGGGTTGAAGCGCGCCTGCAGGAACACGCAGCCGTTGGCGATGGCCTCCAGCGGCGCCGGGCCCTCGTAGGGGAACCCGAAGCCAATGAAGAGCTGCAAGGCACAAGCACAGTGCTGCTGAGTCTCCTTGCCCATGGGGAAACCTCCCAGAGAAGCCCACCAGCATCCCCTCTCTGCTGCTCTGCTCCTGCACGCTGAGCCTCTAGTGGTGGCTCAACATTCAGCATTAAGGGTTCAACGAACTGGGTTCAAAATTCCCCCTTTTCCATCAAGCTCAGCCCACTTTGCACAGCCATGGAGTGTCCAGGAGCTGCAGGTTCCTCCATGGTGCTTACAAGCATCACTTTGGCCCTGCCTGGAGCAATGGTTGCTTTGCCAAAGCTGTTTGGGCTGGTAAATCGGGAATGTTTCCCCCAGGCACCAGCTGAAGGTGACAGGGATGCACCCACTCCCACACACTCCCAGAATCTTGTTTATTTTTATCACAGCTATAAGGTGAAGAAAAAAACCCAATAACAACAACCCACCCCACTCAGCAATAAGTGAGCTAATGAGGAAACTTTGCATTCTGCCTCTGGACAGTCTGCAAGGAGAAACTCATCAGACACATCTTGATCTGAAACGTGCTCGGCTCGGTTCCTGCCTAATTACCCCTCCTGAGAGGCTCATGGTTAATTATCCCGGCTGGGAGTGCCTGCAGGCCTGGGAGGAGCACAGGTGAAGGGGGACGGGGCCCTGGGGTGCCCTCACCCACCTTTGCCTTCCTCAGCAGCTGCTGGAACTCGTGCTGGGGCAGCAGCCCGTGGTTCTTCACAAACGCCGGCACCTCGGGCGGCCTCTGCGTCTCGTAATAAACTGTGCCATGGATCTCCATGTACTTGTTGAGGATGGCCAGGAACTTCTCCTTGCCCTGGGGAGGAAGGCAGACATGTGAACTACACCAAAGGCTGGGTCTGACCTCCCCTCCATGGTTATAGGGGGTTGACTCTCAGACTGCTGTCCCAGAGCACCTGCCATGCCTCAGGCAGACCCACAGCAGTGCAAAATCCCCACCCGCCCCTCTTCATGCCTTGGAAACACATCCTGGACTGCCCCAGGCTCCTGGAGAGCCCCAGAGGCTGCAGGATCCATCACTCTGACCATCAAGTTCCTCCTTTCCCTGTCCCTTGCAAGGGCAGCTTCCACCCTGGAGCTGCTGCATTAAAGGCTTCAGAGGGTTCAGAAAGAAGCCTGCAAAGACCAGAGCATCCTAATAGGCTCTTATTCCAAGTAACAAGTTCCTAGGATGTTCTCATTCAGATTTAATCCTGCTTCACTACCTGGAAAATGAAGGGGGTCATCAATTTTCTTCTCTTGGAGGCCTCCCTCCTTTTTGCTCTAAAGCAGCCTTTCATTTTAAGAATTTCTCTGCTGCAGAATTTTTTTTGCTTGAAAAAACCACAAAGGGCCCATCCTTTGGATGCTGGATTTTCCAGTGCTGCAGCAGCCCCAAAAGAGCAAAGACCAGGGGGAACAAGGAGTTATAAATAGGGAATTTGAGAAAACTCTGTATGTTGCCTTACAGCCTCCTCAAATGCTGTATTTCTGCCCTCAGCCATGGATCCCTGGGATTTTCCAAGGCTCTAAGGCTTTCCCAGCTTATTAAAACTTCAGCTCCTATTGTGAACCAGAGGCAAGTTCAGAGGGGTAGGAAATGAGAAACAAAGGGAAGGGAGATTTAATGAAATGTTTCTAAATGTCAAAAACATCCTGGATGTTTTTGGAGAGGGTGTTTGGTCCAAGGCTGGTAAATGAGCACTGGCTCCAGAAGATGGAGGTGGTCTTTGCCTTTCTAGACCTCAAAATCACTCAAAATAACGAAAAAACCTCTCTATTCCCTTTTTTATGTACCTTGGAGTAGCACAAGATGGGAAGCAAAGGCCAGGCAGCCTGGCCTCAAGGAGCCAGCAAAGCCCGGCCCCAGCCTCTTCACACAGGAATAAATGACCTCAAATTTGCAGTTTGGGGAAAACTGATGTTGTTTGTGAGTTCTGACTCAAAACAGCAAATGCCAGCAGCTCCCGGGGTGGAGGGAAATGTCCATTCTGGGCTTTTCACTCTCTTTAGTGCCTTCCCAAACTACCTTAACTAAGCTCCAAGGAAACTTCTGGATCAGAAAGGGCAGGGGAATGGTAGAAATATAAGACAAGGTGTTGCAGTTCTCCTAAAATGAGATTTAGGGGGTTTCAGTAGGGCTTTTAGGGAGCCCCCGAGCCAGACAGAGGCAGGGGGTGATTTGCTCTCAGACCTGGGGTGTGATGGAAAACCCAGCAAAGAGGAGATGGCACGGCTGGATGCTGGCTCACCACAAGCATCCCTGCTAATTAGCAGCTGCTAATCAGGAGAGCTGGGAAGGGGAGGAGGTAGAGCCCCCACTGCATCAACCCACATCAATCCCAGCAGCTCCAGAGGACCAAGCCCACGTCAAGGCAAAGTTGGCTCCGACAAAAACCTTTTCTCTCCCGAGAAGAGGCGCAGAGGCAAAGCCCAGCATAAGCTGGTGTGGTACAGTACCTGCAACTGGAGCAGCCCCAGGCGGTGCACAGAGGGAAAAATAGAAATAAATCAACAGACAATGAGAATTAGCTCCTTTTTACAGCCCTGGAAGGAAAAGCAGCTTGCTAGCTCTGGATAAGATGGGGGGTGCATGCACAGCCCCTCTGGAGGTGCAGGGGGATGTTTTGGGGGCTGGAGGGGCTGTCCCCATGCAGTGACCCACCCCTCTCCCCCCGGTGTTCCAGGCTTGGGGAGCATGACTCTTTTTCATAGAGTGCTTGAAAGCAGACACAAACTATCCCCATCATAACGCAGCAATCACTGCAATTAATTAGTGGCAATCATTACAACTAATTACATAAAATCATCGATACGCAACCCTCATCCTCAGAGCCTGCTGGGAGGAAGCATCACCCAGAGCAAGGAGCAGGGAATGCTGTCCCACCAGCCTCTTCCTGGTTGTTGGGGGCTCTGGATGTGCCACATCCCTCCCCCAGCAGCGGGACAAGGATGATCCTCCAAAACACACCCAGACCTGCCCCTCCACAGCTCGGGGTGAGAGCAGAGGCTGGGGCTGCCTGTGCTGCTCCTGCCTGCCTGGCCTGTCCCCAGCAGCCCGAGGACACCCACCTTCCAGATGCTGGCCTCCTTGCCGTACACCACGGCCATGCTGCTCACTTTGTTGGCCTCGATGAGCTGCCTCTCTGTCTGGTTGAGCTCCTCCGACACGAAGCCCATGAAGGAGTTGTCAGGGGTGTGAGCTGTGGGCACCAAGGGAAGGAGACACGTGGCTGGACAGATGTGTTTTGGGGATGTCTCCAGGGTTGGGGATACAGCCTGAGATGAGCCTGGTTCCAGAGCCTTGCCGGAGCATGGAGGAAAATGGAGCTGGAATCCCTACGCAAGCAGCTCATGAAATCCAGGCTTCAGAACCCACTCGAGCAGCTCTTCACACAGTGAGGAGCTTTTAAGGCTGCCAGAGGGGCTTTATCCAGCCAGGAAAAAGCAATGCTTGAGTCACCCAGCAGCCAGTGGGACACTGGGCTCCTTTCAGACACGCACATCTCCTGCCCATGCCATGGGCAAATCCCAATCACTGAACTGCCCTCACCTTCAGAATCCCAGCTGAAAGCAAACCAGGCTCTGCAACCAACACCACCCCAGCTGGAAGCTGCCGGCTGTGCCCTGACTCTGCTGGACCCATGGAAGGAGCCTGGTCTCTCTCCCTGGATCATTCTGTAGCTCAAGAAGTGGCCCAGCAAGAGCTTCTTGCGGGCTGGGGGAAGCAGAAGCAGAGCCAGGGAGGACAACACTGCCCAAGCATCATCTTGTGGAGGATCTCAGAGCCCCAGAACCATCTTGGCAGGCCCCCACTGATGCCTTGAGTTTTTATCTTTGATGTTTTTCAGATCCTGTACTGCATTAGTGTAGAACTCTGAACTCCACATGGAGTGTTAGTAAGCTCTCTTCACATTTTGCTCAGACAGAACAATCCTTCAGGCCTAAGAACCAATGGCACCATCACAGCCTCAGGCCCTAAAAAGTATAAACAAAAGGGAACTGGGGGCGAGCAAACTGGGGGAATGTGTTTTCATTACCTGAAGCTGTAATTGGAGGATTAACTCCTGATATGCAAATAGACCAAACTTATATCTGTCTGAAAAGCTTGTGACTGTTTGTCCATCTTGGGTGGAGCCTCTGTGAGGCTTTTGAACTGCCCAAGGTGTATCTATTGAAGGCCTTTAATAAACACACACTTTATTCTTTTAACTCTGTCTGGCCTCTGTTTTAGTAATGACTTGGGAAGGCTGACCTGAAACAGAGACTGGACAGAGTTACAGAATAAAGCAGGTATCTATTGAAAGGCCTCCAGGATACACCTTGGGCAGGACAAGAGCCTGGCCAGGGCTACACCCAAGATGGACCCAAAATGGGCACAAAATGGACAAATGGTCACGAGGTCTCACACTTTGATAAGTTTTGGTCCATTTGCATTTTGGGGTTTAATTGTCCAGTTACAGCTCCAGGCTGTGAGGTCCCATCCTTCTTGTTCCTCCCTCCAGCCCACCCTTGTTTGTGCTTTTGGGCTGAAAGTTGTCCTTGGTGTGCAGCAGGAGAAGGATTTGTTTTGTGTCCCTGCTGTGTGCAGAGCTGAGTGACCCTGAGTGTGAGCTCAGAGCTGCACCCTGGGCAGCACAGGCTGAAACACGAGAGATAAAACTCAAGGCACCGCTGGGCAGCCACCTTGGCGTCCCCACTTACGGAACATGGTCATGAACTGGGCGGGTTGCAGGTTCCAGTAGCCCCAGTTGGTGCGGAAGCCGCGCAGTGTGGCGTACTCCTCGTGGTTGTACGCCGGCTCCGTCCCGAACGTGTCGATGACCCGCACGCGGCACCTGCAGGGCACAGGACGCCTGCTGTCCCCAGGACGCCTGCTGTCCCCAGGACGCCTGCTGTCCCCAGGACGCCTGCTGTCCCCAGGACACCTCGTCCCTCGTCTGCACCCCGAGCAGAGGGTGCAGCAGCCTCCCAAGGAGCCCTTCCCCACGCTGCTCCCTCCTTGCAGGATAATTTCCCGTTGCAGGACTCTCAGCTCCCTGACAGCTGTGAGAGTGATGAACCTCCCCAAGGCTTATTAATGCCCAATATCCTGGGAATGCTGAGGCAGGCACTACCAGCACAAGGCTGAGGAGAGAAGAGGAGCAACGAGCAAGGGAAGAGCAAAACAGGCTGAATGCAAGAGCAAATGCATTTATAATAAAAGCAATAACGCAGCCTGTCATTTTTCTCTCTAATAAAATTGTGTAGGATAGTGGAAGAGTTGGGGAAAAAATGTAATAAATAGCAGGTCTATCAGCACTAAATTAAATCGCAGATTTTCCTGGCTGGTGATGTACCAGGGGACGATGACATTTGTCTTGATGCTCAAGGAGCCAGGGACAGGGCTCCTTAGAAATTCCCAAGGCTCACACTCCCCTCCATGCTGTGCTCACCGCTGGCTGCAAGAATGGAATGGAAGCACACATTGCAGGCACATGCAGGGTTTGGTCTTTCCCCAGTTCTCTCTCTTTTAATGAGGTTTTATCCTAAATATGTGAGGCTAAGAATGCCTCATACTGTGGCAGCGAGGGACACAACAAGGCACCAGCCAGGCACAAATCAAACGCTCAGATTGGTCATTAGCATTAGTCTTTGCTTGCTAATTAATGAAATGGAGAACAAGAGCAGGCTTTGCTTACCTGTATTTCTTGAAGGAGAGCCCCATGTGCTGCTTCATCTGCTGGAGGCCGTGGTAGTCGGTGTAAATCAGGTCGAAGGGCAGAGGACTGGTCAAGGGGCAGTTCCCCCGTCCTGGAGGCACCCCTAAGTGACTGGGGAGAAGCAGGAGAGATCAGCCCCCAGCACCAGCAAAGCCCTGCAGCACAAACACTCCTCTCCCTGCTGGGCATTGAGCAGGGGGCATCAAACAGCTCCTCTTTGATGGGGAGGGAGGCAGGCTGTTCTCCTCACCACAGTTTTTATTTCCTAGGCCAAAGATCCGGAGAGTCCTGGTCCCTCCCCATCTTTGCACCTGCTGCAGCTGAGTTCCTGCTCCTCCCACAGGGACTGTGAGGCACAGCACTCCCAGCCAGGGCTCACCAGC
This sequence comes from Prinia subflava, assembly GCF_021018805.1. NCBI lineage: Eukaryota > Metazoa > Chordata > Aves > Passeriformes > Cisticolidae > Prinia > Prinia subflava. The sequence continues at coordinate 18,530,990 of NC_086258.1, forward strand.
ATCCCAGTCACCACACGCCCTCCCTTGGACCTCTCTTGTTGAAGACACCAGATCTTGTTTACCTTCACTGCAGTCACACCAGTGAGACTTGTAAAGCCACGTCTTTCCTCTCCTCTCTGCCTGCAAGGCTCCCAGCTGAGCCCAAAGCTCTCTGTTCCCAGCTCCACAGCCCTCTCAGCACACCCTGGAATGTTTCTCTTACTCCAGTCCATCCCACCACATCCCAGAGCACTCTCAGCTCCTCCTTGACTCTGCTGGCAATGCCTGTCCTTGGATGTTGGCCACATTTCATTCATATTTTGGATTTTTGGTCCCATTTACAAAATAATTCCATAAAAGAGGGGCAGCTGGGCCCTGGGTCTCACTGAGGGGGTTTCCAGCCAGTTCCTTACAAACAGCCACACCGCCCCTCTTCCCTCCTCCAGTAGATAAAATGCATTATGAGAGTCCAGATAAACTCCACTGACTGCAGTCTTTTTATCAAGACCATCAGTCAGCTCACTGCCAGGGTGAGATGTGATTAATCCAGCAAGATACCTGGCTGCTAACCCTGAGGTGTGTCTCCTTCCATTTCCAATTACCTCTGTGAACTGAGGAATCCTCTCTCCAAAGCTGTTCCACCAAGTGTACCACTGATGTCAGCCTGACAGCCCATCTGCTTGTCTGGACCACGTTTCCTCCTTCTCAGAAAAAAACACCCTGTGACACCTTCCAGCTTCAGCAGGTTTCTCAAAAATCTATGTTGCTTGTACTTGTGATTTCCCAGTGCCAGTTTGCTCAGAGGCTGATTCACTCCACGGTTTTAATGCTCTCGAATTTTGTTTTTCCTCCTAAAGATGATAATTCCTCATCCTCATAACTCCACTCACACTCAAAAAGCAACAGCATCCTCATGGAAAACCAAACTGCTGAGCTGATTTGGTCCACCCAGGCTGTCTCACTCCCACCACGCAGTTGTCCCGTTTTGTTCTCAGTCCTCCCAACAAGGCTGAGGAACTCCTGTTTTATTTCACAAGTCTGTGCTCAGACACTGTGAAATCTCACCCTGAGCTCCTGCCTGCCAGGACGTCTGTCTTTGTTTTCTTCTGGGCTCGTCACTTACTCTGAACCCCTATTTGGAGATGGGAATTTATCCCAGCCATGCCTGTAGGTATTTTCTCTTCTTTAAGGAATAAAAGTTCTGCTCAGGTTTTACACACCCTTTCGAATCTTTCCTTCCCTCTCTTACTGGTTCTCTTAATTTCTCTGCATTTTCCCCTCTGAACTTGAGAATTCCCTTTGTAGCCCTAGCTGGGGTTTATCTGTTCCTCAGCTGAAGTTCAAATGGACCCACGGCCCCAGGGTCCATCCTCTGAGGGGCACTTCCAAAAGGCCCTCACCCCTTGCAGAGCCCTTCAGTATTTCACGGATCCATCCCATGGCTGTTTCCCGAGGAAATTTCCCATCCAGGGAAAGCCAAGGGACACAGTTATCACAAGTATTTGCTCTCCAGTCTCTCGCTAACATCAGAAGAGGCCACACAGAGCCAGAAATTAATTTGCCATAAAAAATATGATAAAGGGCTCTTGGTTGGCTCCTGGCCACACCTCACGCTTCTTCTGAACCTGATCTGGTGGAAGAAGCACCTGCTTATTGCAGGGGCTTGGACCTTTAAAAGGTCCCTCTGAACTCGGACTTTTCTATGATTCTGATGTGGTTCCAAGTCCTTGAGCACTGAGCACCAAGATCCTTCTTCCAGCCCTATCCCAACCTGACACCCGTGAAGGGTCACCCCAAACTCCTGACCACGACAAGGACACCAGAAAACGTGTAAAGGTGGAACAACCTCGCCAGCCCAAGCCAGGAAAAACAAAGGATTTAAGACCAAGAGCTGCTTTTGCAGCTGCTTCATTGCTCTTGTCACAAGGAATCTCAGCAGCAGCTCAGGGCAGCCTGGCCGGGGATGCCGCAGGAAGAACAGGTTGCAGTTTTGTCACTTTTATGCACAATTTTACACGACAGGACTGATTGGGGAGATGGCAGGAATAGAAAGGCTCTCACCTCCCACAGCCACCTCGGTACAATAAATAGGGCACCAAGGAGACTCAGCCTCCCAGGAAGGCTGAAGGGGAATTTTTAAGCCAGGATTTTGTAGAGATGGAATTCTAAACAACACATGGTCTTACACAGTGCTGCTTTTTCCTCAGTCATCAGACAAACAGCGATTTACACCAACCTGCACTGTGGTGGAATCAATCCATAAACCTTGTATTTAACTAAAAATCCCCAAACCATTACACTGTGCTTGCAGCACACACCATCCTCTAGCTGGTACGTGTCACACAAGCCACTGCACTACAAAATAATCTGTAATTTAAGGAAGCCCTAACCAAGCTTGACGAGGGGCTGCAGGAGGCAGCAATTAGTGTAACTCATGCTGAAGCCTCCAAAAAAGTTCCCAGCAGTTGGCAAGAGCAGGTCTGACTCTCCCAGCTCCCATCAGCACCGCAATCTGCCACTCATCCCCTCTCCAGGTGCTCAGGACTTGCCACATCCATTTATACTCCCTGTGCCATGGCTACGTGGCTGGAATAGCTCTGAGAGCAGGAGCAGTGGCTTTGAGCAGAACATCTCTTCATTTACCCCCCTTATCCTCCCTAAACACTTTATAACTACTGATTTTAACATTCCACTCATGAAAATCCAGCCTGCACTTTACTGCACCTCTGAGATGGGGGTGGGGGGAGAATTTTTTTTTTTTTTTAGTCCTCCTTATTTAAACATTCTTTATTCAGGCTTTCATCATTTGCCAGTTAAGTCAACTAATTTTCTACTAAACCCAATTTCACTCATGGTTGGAGTGCAATTTCCCTGATTTTTCCTTGTGCCATGTACTATTAATGGCGCTTGAAATTACGCAAATAAAATTGATGAGCGCAGACGCCGCCTTCGCCGCCAGCACAGCCCAGGGGTCTGCTGTGAAAACCACCCAAGCCCAGATCAATGGGTGGTGACCAGCTCAGCACCTCTGGATGGTGATCCAGGGGCTGATCCCTTCCCAAATCCCAGATCAGAGCTGAGCCCTGGCTCCTGTCTGGGAGGGAGCGGCCGCAGCGGCTCCGATCCAAGTGGATGCCGAGCTCGCCTCTCTGCCAGCTGCCTCCACCAGCTGTGCCTACTCCAGAATAAATCTCCAGCAGCTTCTTGTGCTGCTATTTTCCTCTCAGAGGTACTTTAATCAGCCAGGGGACTGTCCTCTCCCTGGGCATGGTGCAGGCGCTCTGGAGTCAGATGACTGCGGGGTTATCTTTACATCCCATTGACCTATTTTCAAATTAGCCCAACGTTTCTTTCCGCGTTATCGCTCCTGCTGCTGAGGAGTCCAGCACTAAATGGATCTCGTGGGCATCTCCTGGCAGCCTGGGCCAATATTCTGTATTATATTTAATTTCGTCTTCTCTGCCCACATCTGCTGCCATCAGCAAGGCTGAGAGCAGAGCAGGGATCCTTGTCCTCGCTGCCCCCTCGCCTTCTCCATGGCTGCAAGAGCCCAGCAGGCACTGGGATGTTATCCAGGGATGAAAGGTGCCAGAGCAGCTCCCAAGGGTCTGTCACAACCCCATCACAACCAACAAGTGCAAATCTAAGCCCACAAAATGAACGTCCTACTGCCTGCCCTCTGCTCCCAGCTCTTCCCCCTGCTGGAATGAACGCTCATGGGAAATTAGGATTTCCAAGCATCTGCAATGGTTTCACTTTTGCAGGGTGAACCTGGACTCTTTCTCTGGTCCATCATTGATCTTGTATGACACATCCAGGAGGGAAGTTCAGTAGTCCATATATTTATTTCCAAGACCTGGAGATGCACAGGATGGTGCCAGAACAAACACTTCTTTCTTGTCACAGATACAGCAAATGTGAAGGAACTTCCCAGGAAAGGAGAAATCATTACTTGAATTCCTGCAGGTAGGAGCAGAAACTGAGCACTCATGTGCTGGTGGTGCCTGGGCAGACCCTGTGACAGATGGGCTGTTCTCCTGCTGTCCCAGCTGCTCCAGCAGATCCAAAAAAAAGAAGAAATTCTCCCCTGTGAGGGTGGTGAGGCCCTGGCAGAGGCTGCCCAGAGAAGCTGTGGCTGCCCCATCCATGGGGGTGTCCAAGGCCAGGTTGAACTTGAGTACCAGGAGCATCTGATGCTCCATTAAAGGCTGAAGGTTCCTCCCCACAGGTGCAGAGCTGATCCATCCACAGCCTTTCCATGCAGCTCCACCAGGATCACACGGAACTGGCCACTTCTGGCTGTTTCCACAAGCAGTTCCTTTCTCTCCCACACAACAGCAGGACTGGTTTTGCCAGCTGGCGAGGGGAGTGAAGCCAGAGCCCGGGCACGGTGCAGGTTTTCATGTGAACAGATGCAAGACAGAAAGATGGCGTTGATCTGCCAGGAGACAATTAGAAATGTGCTTTCTGGACATGGTGTTTCCATCTGAACAGCCCTTTTCACAGCCTGAGCACACCTCGGTGAGCGTGGAGAGCACAGGGAAATGACAGCCCCCGCTGTATGAGGGGACAGTGGGGGCAGTGGGGGCACAGCCTCGTCCCACCACAGCTCCAAGGCACCCAAATGAGGGTGGCTCAGCACCCAAACCACGTGCTGGCCACAGCAGGGAAGGGGCTGCCAGCACTGGACACAGGCACGTGCTTCAAACCCAGCGCTTTGCCAGGACTAGAATTAAGAGTCCAGAACTTGACACAGGAGCAATTAAGCTCCGGGAACACTTTGTAAAGCCCTGACCCCGAGAGGCATCAAATCCCATTTTCTTCGACTTTCTGTCCTGCTTTATGAGCAGTTAATTTCAAGGGGACCATTGAGAAAAGCACCTTTCAGTGCTGTTCTGAACTCCCCAGCAGCTCACGGCTCTGCAGCCCTTCTCCCCCAGCCTCTCCCCTGGCCCCAGAAAAGCAGCTGGACATGCCAAGATGATCACTCCCGTGGCTCAAGGATGAGGGTAGGAGCTGGAGCTCCAGGAGTGCCCCTTGTGCTGCTTCTCCCAAGGAAAGAGGCTGAGAGGATCCTTCCTGCCTCACCCCGGGGCTCCAGCGAAAAAGCCTCAGCTTATCAAAGCTTTTTTTTTTACGGGCACAGCCATTGCTCCAAAGTGCTGCTTGTAATTTTCCAGCATCTACTCATGAGTTGCCTCATTAACAACCCAACTCAGAGCTTTCAGGCACTTCCCACTCCTCCCCTAGCAAGCAACAACACCAACACTGGCCTGGATTTTCACCTCCCTGAAAGCATTTTTGGGCTACCAACACAGCACCAGGGGTCTTTAGCAAGAATCAAGTGTTGGCATTCAAATTTGAGATGTTTCTTCCCTCCCTGCCTCACGACAAGGCTCAAAATGCTGCTGGCTGCCCACCCAGCAGAAATCTCAGGGAGAAAACAGCTCCTGGCTGCCTGCTCCAGCTCAGCAGTTTGTTTTCCTCCTGGGAAGATGCACACAGGAACATGGAATGGTTTGGGTTGGAAGGGAACAGATGAGCCCGTGTTTCACCCCTTGCCTCTCCAGAGGCACCACAAGCAGCTCACAAATTCACTGGGAGTCCAAAGGAGAACAAACACCTGCACTTAGCTCAGCTACAGGAAAAAAAAATAGCCCCTGGTAGGGACTCGGCAGTGGAATTCACAGATCTTTAAAGTCTGTAGTGGGTAAAAAATAACCCAAATAAACTGGCCCTGTAAAACCAGGGCTGAGCTCCATGGCTGAGGTTCAGACCTCAAAGGGATATTTGGGCAGTGCTGAGCTGAGTGGGGATGGAGCCTGCAGATTCCCTGGGCTCCTTCTCTTTGTTCCAGATCAGCATCCGTCCCTAAACCAGAGGAAGAACCATTTGACACCCCTGCCCCTCACTGCTGGGCAGCGAGAGGTGCTCAGCACACATGTTCACACTCCCAACATCTTTTCTCCTCCAGCCCTCCATCACCAGCCTTTTTTGACCAGGGCCTTACTTCTCCTTCTTCATTTTCCTGATCCTCAGCGTTCCTGACCCAATCCAGACCCACTCCACGCACTGCTGCATTGCAATCAATACAGATGCTAATCATGAACAGCTCTCAGATAACCACTGGCTGAAGTGTATGCAGGCAAATCTTCCAGTGATCCCTTGCCAATGATCAATACACGCAGAAAAAGCAGCTCAGAAATGTGAAGAGACAAAAAAAAAAAAAAAAAAAAAAAAAAAAAAAAAAAAAAAAAAAAAAAAAAAATCAGGGGAGAGGTTAATCTGTGCTGAATAATTTATGGGCTCCAGTGAAGGCTTTGCTGGGAGGGAGAAGCTACAGCTCCCAGCCATGAAAAGAGCAGGGGCTGCCAAAGAAAGATACACAAGGATGGATTCAACGTTTCACACTGCTGGAGCAAAATATCCCCAAACCCACCCCAACGCTGCTGCCTGTCCTGCTGCAAGGCCAGCAAGAGACACCCAGGATGGGAGAGGACAAATTCAGGCCCAGTCTACAGAGGTGCAAAGCTTTGCTGCTCCAGGAGGGTGCAGGGAGCAGGAGGGACAAGCAATCAGAGTGCCTGGGCTGGCGCTTCCCCAGTGCCAGGGATTTAGCTTTGCTGCATCCCTGCAGCCCAGCTCCAGCCCTTTGTGCATCCCTGGCTCTCTGCAACCCCTGCCCAAAGCTGTGGCTACAGGTAAAACCCCCTCCAGGCTTTAAGGAAGAGCCCAAGATTAACTCTTGGCACACCTCGGGAATAATTACACATGTTGTGCTAAGCCTCCCACTCACTCCTGGTCAGGCAAAAGCTTTTCCCAGCCCTCCTCAGAGGCACCAGCCCAGCAGCAGGGCTGTGACTGAGAGATCTGCAGGCACAGACCAGGATTGCTGGCACCACTGAGCCCTCCCCTGGCACAGAACCTCTGCCCCTCATGGCACCCACATTAACCCATCTCCTGATGGCTGCACAAAGGTGCCAGTGGTGCCACTCCAAGCACTGGGCTTGGTCTCCAAAGGGACAGAGGGGCCGTGGTTACATCCCCAGATCCTGCCTCCACTCGCCCCAGCTCATCAATATTGAAGTGAGCACTGGATGTGGGTGTCCAGCATTTAAAACATCACCAGAGCCAGGCACAGGACACGTGCTCGGGGAGGTGGGGACAATTTTTGGGACACGGAGAAGATGTGCAGCTCCAGCCCGGCTGGCTCACTTCCCATCTCAGCTACAAAGGGGAAGAGACGGAGCTGCCGTTCCTAGGGATCCCAAGGGACACATCCAAATCCACGCCAGGAGAGGAGCTCTCATCGCTGCCAAGTGACGTGGGAGCTCCCAGGCTTCTGGCAGAGGCAAACCACAACAGGCAGCAGGGCAGCTCTCGGCAGAGTCCCTGGCAGAGGGAAACGGGTGCTGCAAAACCACCCCGAGACACCGGCAGCTCCCTGAACAACCACCATGAGGTTTGGCATTAAAAACACACACAGGAACCACACAACAACAACAACAACAACACAACCCTCCCAGCCATTAACTCCTTTCATCCTTGAGTACACGGGTATTATTCAGCACATCATTCCCACATCTTCGAGGAGATGCTGCCTCTTGCATTAGGACCTGTGTATTTTTTTGTTTGGTTGGTTGGTTTTTGGGTGGGTTTTTTGGGCTAATTAGTTAGGAGTTAATTCCATTCATTAATTTGGAATGCTGTAGGGGCTGGGTTGGGGTTTTTTGTTGTTTTTCTCCAGGACTGTTGGGATTTTTTCACTCCCTTTTCAACATGGCTCATTACGTGGCCAATGCTAGCTTAGCTTCTCCCAAAGCCTGCCCAGTACCCGAGGCAGCTTCAGGCTCTTCTTGATTTATAACCCATCTAATTTGCAATTTCCTTGGTACTTGCCCTCCACTCGGGATGAATCAGAGGAGGGGGGCAAATCTTATGAGGTGACAGAAGGCAGCCATGTCAACCCAGAAATAACAGAAGGGCATCAGCAGAGAGGAACAGGCCCACTGTCAGCTTCTCCCTCTTTTCCCATGTCATGCTGGTCCCTCTTGGAGGCTCTCAGCCTGTGTTGCCCCATGTCCCACGGCAGAAAGAGCCAATCCCTCTGCATGGGAAGAACCTCCAGCAGCAGCAAATCCCCCCACAGATCCCCAGGTCACCTCCAGCACCTCCTGAGGAGGGAGAATTTGGGGGCCACCACCCCCTGCAAGGGATGTAGCTTCCACTTGGCAGCCACCCCAGCTGCCTGCCTTGTGGTGGAGCAGGGAGGGAGGGAAGGAGGAGGGAAGGAAGGAAGGAAGCACACTCACTGCTCAAACAACACCAGCAAAGCCCCGGGGGTTGAGTGCAGCCATGCATGTGGGAAGAGCCAGCGACCTGTAGCACACCTGCATCCTACAGCCACATGGCCACCAGCCCAGCAAGAGCATCCCTGGGAATGGGGTGGCAAAGGGAGCTCTCCAGTGCCAGCTCCAGGCAGGGGACACAGGGGATGCTGTGTGCTGGCAGCAGGGAACCATTCTGCTCAGATCCAGCTCAGAAGCCACAGGGCAGAGCCCTGCTCCAGGTATGTCCCCATCAGCTCCATGCAAAGCATCACTTTACACCAGTCCTTCCCACTTCCCTGGGATGTGGAAGGATGGGCTCTCTCCTAGCCATGATGTTGGTGGTACAGTACAGCACCAGCACTGTCTGAGGTACAGGTGGGCAAAGAGCCTCCCCCAGCCTTTTCAAACCCGCTGCTTCCACCCAAGACCTCGATGCAGCCCAACACCCACCTCTGCAGCTCCTTCAGGGAGACCGTGACCCTCAGGCTGTGTCCCAGCATGAAGAGGGCAGCCAGGATGTCAGCCCACTGCACCATCTCACCCAGGGGGCCTCCCTTCAGCACCCGTGGGCTGAAAACGTCCCCTGACTCCTCCGTCAGGAAGCCAATATGGACCAAGATCTGCAGGGACAAGGAGAGGAGGGGTCAGCACTGGGGAAAGGCACCATTTGGGTTTTCCAGCCCGGAATGACTCATGGTCCCTGATTCCCTCCAGCTCCTTTGCAGGCTGTAATTACTCAAGAAGCTCAGTCAGGTGTGCAGACAAATGATCTGTGTCCAATTAGCACAGACCCAATGGTCAGAGCTTGGCAGCTCCCTTTGACTGCCACTCTGTGTCTCGGGACCTGGCTTGTGTTCTCCATGTGCATCACAGTCTGAGCCATGGGCCGGAGCTGGATTTCCCAGCACACGGGGGCCGAAGGAAAAGGCCTAGCAAAAACACCACCAGCAGGGCCAGGAACCTCAGCTTATCCTCAGAGGGGACCTGTCAGTCTCCAGTGGCAGCTGGACACCATCTCCACCCACCAGGACCTGTTTCCAAAATCCACCCCAGCAACTGTGCTCAGCAACACCAGTCCTTCCACATCCCACATGCCTGTGTGTGGAGGCCCAGGGGCCTGACACCAAGGTTATTGTGCCTCAGCCATGGAGGCAGACACCAGGAGAAACACCCCTCTAGATCAGGGTGAGCAAAACCTTCCTGCCATGGGCCTTTGCAGCCACATGTTGATATCTCTTAGGTTTCATTGTTCTATTGGTTTGTAAAGTTTATGTCACCCTGTTCACCATATATACACCCTCCTAGAATGTTCTTCCTTCCCTTGGTCCCCATTGGCTCTGTAGTGCTGCAGTACCCCACCCCTGTGATCCTGCTAGTCCCCCCAGTTCCTATTTACCCCTCTGCACCACTTTTCCCCATCCCTGTTGGACCTTGACCCTAAAACCACCCAGTTTGCCTCACTTATACCCTGTGCCCTCAGCCCGATCTCTGTTCTCATCCCTGGTCTACACTCGAGGCTGTTTCTCTGCCCTGGAATGAAGCAGCCCTCAGATAATCAAACAGGAATCCATCTCCTCCCCTTTACCTCCAGCCTTTCCCTGGCGGAGCGCTCCGGGCCCGGGAGGCGCAGGACAGCAACCCCTGTGCAGCCGTGTCTGTGGCCAGCAGACCAACCCCACTGCCCCACTCGCTTCCAGAAATGAATTTCCCTCCCTGCTGGCTCCCACCCCAGCTGTCCCCGGGCTCAGCCTCCCGAGAACACCCCGTACGTGTTTCTGGTGCCGCTGCCGTCCCGCCAGCCTCTGCTCCAGGCGCCGCGCCGCCCGCAGCCACTGCTGGCCCAGGTGCCGGATCCTCTTCTTCATGAAGCTCAGGGACTCCTTGCCCGTGCCGATGAGCTCCAGCAGGCGAGCCAGGTCCCTCCGGAAAGCTGCCTAGGGAAGGAGCACGCTCTGCACCGTGAGTGTAGGGAAAGCGGCTGCCAGAGGAGCCCCCGGGCTGCCCCCCGCCTGGGGGAGATTTGTCTGTCTCAGCAGAGAGAATCTGAGTCCTTCCCACTCCCCTGGAGCCGTCACAGCTCCTCCCTTCATGCCCCAAATCCCCAAGGGATCCCACTGCACCCAGGGCTTCTCATGAGAGCCCAGATTCCTCAGCACGGATGTGTGGGAGTGGGTCCAGAGGAGGCCACAAAAATGGTCAGAGGGATGAAACATCTCTGCTGTGGAGACAGACTGAGGGAGCTGGGGGTGTTCAGCCTGGACAAGAGAAGGCTCCAGAGAGATCGTCTTGCAACCTTTCAATACTTATAGGGGCTTATAAAAAGACAGGGACAGACTTTTTAGCAGGGCCTGTTACAACAGGACAAGGAGCGATGGCTTGAAACTAAGAGAGTTGACTCAGACTGGATGTAAAGAGGAAACTTTTCATGGTGAGGGCAACGAAACACTGGCACAAGTTGCAAAGAGAGGTGGTGGACGCTCCATCCCTTGAAACATTCAAGGCCAGGTCGGGCAGAGCTTGGAACAACCTGTTCTACAGCAACGTGTCCCCTGCCCATGAGCATCCCTTCCAACCCCAACCATCCTGTGATTGTGTGGAAACCCACAGAGGCCTCACAGCCCTGCTGGTGCTGAAGGTTTACTTCCAGCACGCTTTATTTCCAGCACTGAAAGTTTATTTCCAGCAGCCTGGACACTGCTGCCTCCCCAGAGAAGCCCCTGGCCCAGCAGAAGCCGGGCTGGGCCCACCTTACCTGCGGCGGCGGCGGCGGCGGCGGTGAGGGCACGGGCACCGTCCTGTTCCGCCAGGGCAGGGGGGGACAGAACCACTCAACCTCGCTGAGGTAGATGAGGAAGGAGCACTCGGTGCCGTCCACGCCAAAAAACGCGTAGCAGGGGTCAGAGGTCCAGCGGGCCCTCATCCACTGCAAGGGGCAGAGAAACTCGTGGGGCTCAGGGGGGAGACGTGCCAGCCCTGCCGGCTGCCCCTGCTGTGGAAAACCTCCTTTCTCCATCCCCTTTCTCTGTCTGGGAGATGAAAGTGAAGGGCAGAGGGTGGAGAAAGGGCTGCAAACACAGCCCCAGTGCCACAGGGCTGATGTTCACTTGGGTATCTCCAGGGAATGCGGGGCAGGGTTTGCTGGGGGCTCCCTGGGTTTCTGGCACTGACTCCAGCCTTCCCTGGGGGCACAGCCATGCACCCAGGGATTTCCTCTGGCTGGATTTGCCGGGGAGCTGCTGATCTCATCGCCCCTGGAGCAGCAGGGCAGGGAGACAGATCTGCCAGCAGTCCCCAGGGATGATTTCACACAGAGGAGAGTAACCAGGGACCAGAGCAGAGATTTATCACCCCCCACAATGGCTCTTGCCAGCCTCTTCCTAATTCAACTATAAAAACAAATCTGCTCAGGGACAGGTTGCTGTGCCCAATCTGTAAAGCACAGCAATCACCAGGAGGGGAGATGGGATTACAGCTTTCCACAATTGCATTACAGCCTGAATTTACTCAAATCGTGGAAGGAAAGGATGGCTAACACCCATGGAAGTGGAAAATCCAGCCCCCCCATATCATTTTCTTATACCCTTCAATATCTTTCCAGGGAGACTCAGCCCTGCAGAAAACTGAGCTTGAAGCAGGCTGGGAAGAGGAGGGAAAACAGCAATGCTTTTAATTAGCTGATGTAAATATGCTCTCTGACAAAGCCATCATGCTCTGGGCCAAGTGCCAGGCTGCATTCCGGTGTGAAGAGCAGGTTGGGTCAGGCAGGACATCCGATTTGAGAGGGAGGTCCTGGCCACCTGAACAAGGTGCTGCTCTGGGCAGCGCTGGGCTGATTCCCCAGGCACCAGGGAATGCTCCAGATATTCAGAGCTGACGTGACAGAGCTTCCTTCTCACTGTGCTGCTGCCACTAAACACACAAACTGCAGGCAGGGAGGGCTGCAGGCAGAGGTGGTCTCACAGCTGATTCTGCTGCAGTCTGTGGCTTCAGGGCTTTGTACCACTGCAGCTAAAGGTCCATTTGGGGATGGTATTATTGGGGGAAAACAATGCCATTTCTGTAGCAAAGGCTGCCAGAGAAGGTTGGACACTTCCCTTGTGTTTTCTCTTCAAAGCAGAGCCCTGCTTTGCTTTCCACACCTTTGGCTCTGCTCCTCCTCCTTCAATGGGCTGCACCTTTCCAATATTAACAAACACTTTATTCTGGAAAACATCCCATTCCCCACTGCCCTTCCCTGTTCAACCCCCAGGGTCACTGCTTTGGGCCCTTCCCCTCCCAGCAGCTCCCATCTCTCTCCCACACAGGGAGCCCCAACTCACCTCCACCTTCCCAGCACAGTCGGGGTACTTGGGGTCCCTGGGCACCTCACACTGATCCCTCCTGCCTTCCATCACTGCAGAGAGACAATTTGGGCATGGGGAGGGCTGGGGCATGGCAGAGGAGCAGCTAGAGATGCTGGGAGGGGAGGGGATGGGATGGGATGGGATGGGATGGGATGGGATGGGATGGGATGGGATGGGATGGGATGGGATGGGATGGGATGGGATGGGATGGGATGGGATGGGATGGGATGGGATGGGATGGGATGGGATGGGATGGGATGGGGCTGGCAGCCCCCAAACTTGTTCATTGGTGCCACAGATGGGGCAGACAGCCCCATCCCACTGGATGGAGCAGGACACCAAGATGTGAAGCATCTTCAGCATCTTTCCCAAATCAGGGAAGAAACAGAGAAAACCACCCTGCTTCAGTGCTGGAAACATCCCCCTTCCCTAAATCTCAGCAGGTCCATTTCCAGCACCTCCCTGTGTGCTCTACCTGGTCCTGACCCCAAGTTCCACCTATCACTACTCTTGTAAGAAGGGTGCAGGATCTGGGGAAGTCCTTGACATCCTTTACACTGTAAACTTGCAATAAAAACTGCCCTGCTGAGCTGCTGGAAGAAGACTCAGCCCGCAGGGTGAGTTCTAGAATGAGCCATAAAATGCTTTAAAAGGCATCAGGATCTTTTCTTCCTCCATGGTTGGGTCAATAAAAGCCAGCACTCCTCCTCTAAGCCCTCCTTTGCCCATAATTGAAAAGCATGAGGTGCAAGAGGCAGGAATAATCTTCTGCCTAAACCCCAAGGATGACACAGGCATGTGGGGAAACATCTGCAGAGCCCAGCTGCCCTCCCAGCAGTGCCACAGTGGCATGGGAATGTCTCTGCTGGTGCTGAATCCCAGCCCCTGTGAATTTGGATCCAAACCACCAAATTTTTCTATCCAGGTGCTTGTGCTGGCAGTACTCCTCACCTTTAAAATTGCATTTAATTCCCTGGCATTTATTCCTGACAACCGTTCCGATTTGTCACCACTTGTCCCCCTGGCAGGCAGGAGAGTCCTGAGGAAGGCAGCCTCAAGATCAGCCTCCATTTCTGGCACTTTTACCACATTTTTCATGGTTGGGTGTTTCCATGGGCACAGCAAAACACAGAGGGGGGGTTTGGAGCGTGGACCCCCAGGGCCACTCACCCTTCCCGTTCAGGAGGCTGTTCCGGAGAATCTGATCCACCTTCACTGCAATGTCCGACACGTTCTGAGCTATGGCCTGGATCCTCTCCATCAGCCCAGCTGCTGGCTGGAACCTGGGGAAGAAACCAAAAAACCCTGAGAACTTGGTGTCTCCCAGTGGTGACACTCAGGGGTGCCCAGAGAGAAGTCCTTGCTCTTGGAAGCTGCCAGCAGGTTGTACTGAGTTCCAGGATGAAACATTGGTGCAGCATTTAACAGGCAAAGAAGTCACAGCCTTCCAGGAGGTTTGATTGAAAACCTATTTAAATCAGTATTTTGTACATATTCTGCCATTTTTTGCAGAGTGCTGTTAAACATGGATCCACCTGTGCATTTTATGCAGGGAAAATATTAAATAGACTGGCAAAAAAAAAGGTTTTTTCTGATTTCAGATGTGCTGTGTTTGAAAATCTTCTGGTGTGATTATTAGCCTTGCAGTAGGAAGCTGTGCTTGGAAAAAAAAAAAGGGGAAGGAAAGAATAAAAATATAAAGAAAAGAAGGTAAAATTGAGGAGGGCTGAGGAAGTTTGTGGGTTTGGAGCAGAGCGATGAGAAACACACAGGACATGTGGATGTCCTGAGCCAGCCCATCCACCAAATCAGTTTCTCCTCCCAAGGAAGAAGTGATAAGACAAAACAGCCTCAAGTTGTGCTTGGGGAGGTTTAGATTGGATATCAGGAAAAGTTTCTTCACTGAAAGTGAGGCCAGGCATTGGAACAGCCTGCCCAGGGAAGCAGTGGAATCATCATCCCTGGAAGTGTCCCAAAAACACCCAGATGTGGTTCCTAATGACAGGGTTCAGTGATGGGCCTGGCAGTGCTGGGTGAATGTTGGACTCGGTGGTTTCAGAGGTGTTTCCCAACCTCGGTGATTCTGAGATTCGGGTGAGTGGATTTCCAGGAGCCCAGCAAGGAGCAGCAGCCAGGGCTGTGCAGGGATGGGGAGCTGGGGCTGAGCTGGGGATTGCAGCCTCAGCAAAGCCCACAGGCACCTTCCACCAAGGCTTGGGGTCAGATCCCACCAGCTTGGGGTCAGATCCCACCAGCTTGGGGTCAGATCCCACCAGCTTGGACAGCTGCACGTGCTTCCCTGGAATCAAACCTGGAGTCAGCACTGTCCTGGGTGGACAGCCCCACTGAATTAATCTAAAGAACACTGTTACATTCCCCTGGGGAATGGTTTCTCCCCCCTCAGGGACCCCTAGAGCCTGTAACCATGTAGTTTAACCTTTCCTACCCTTTCTGATCCCTTTGGCTGTGTCCCAAACTGCCCCTCCCTGGCAGGAGCTAAGAAAAGACCCTCTTCCTCTACACATGTCCTCCTTCCCTCTGGACACCACCTGGAATAAATGCCTTGAACTGCAGCTGGGGGTCAAGAGCCTCTTTTGGAGTCCTTTGTCCTGTCCATGAAATATTCCTCCAAAGCCCCCTAAGGTTTGGGCTAGCCTAGGAACATTGGAGAGGCTACAGGAGGATTTATTTCAGAACACGTTGTGTCAACAGGAAAACAGAGCCCTGTGAAGAGGCTGGGGGTCAGTCACAACCTGGTGTAAGCTCGAAAGGGGCAAAGAAAACTCCATCCATCTGCAGTGGAGCTTGGAAAGGAGCAAGCCCTCCCACTCCAACATCCCTCCTGCCACTTCCACCACAAACAGCCACCGCATCTCAATGAGTTATCCCAGTAAATAATTTCCCCTTCTGCAGAGTTTGGGTCGTAAGTTTTCCCTCCCGCTGCCACCGAGGTCGTTACAACACAAGGGAATGTCACATGCAGTGAGCAAAACCAAAAGGGCTACCTTGAATACTCGTGGCACAAAAAATATGTGCTGATGTCAGGTCCTTCCTGGTGAAGTTTTATGTTTGTTCTCCAGCAGATCAGTGAACCCAAAGGCTGGGATTTAAAGTACCTCTGTCCTCAAGGCTAAAAAAAATCCTGGTTTTATGAACCGACACTGCTTCAGCTGTTGATTTAAAGTTCATTTGCCAGCAGCGAGCAGCCCACATTTTTCCTTCTGGCATGGTTTACGACCATCAATATTCAGGCTGCATATCTCCACAGGGAGCTACTGATCTTGGGCTTTTAAGAAATAATAATTAAATGCAGAGGACACCATTGCCCCCGAGTCACTTCCAACCTTTGCAGAGAATAAACCCCAGGTATCCTGCTGTAACCGCTGCAGCAGGGAGGCTGCTCGTGAGGCCCTGGGAAAATATGGGCACAAAAATAACCTGAGATAAGCTCTGCTTGTCAGCAGGGCTCCGAGGAGATAAAATTGTCCTGGTCTGAAAGCTCGCAAACCCCCATTTCTCCAAGCCTTTTTTCACCAGCTAGCAGCCACCAGACCCTGCAGGTGATGCAGAGGCACTCAGCAAACACCTGGGATGGGCAATTTAGGATGAAATATCACATGGATGCAGTGAATTTAGAGCCAGTGAGTCCAAACTCCTGTTTGCAACAGGAAAAGGATGCCAGCTTGGTGAAGATGCTCCCCAGGTTTCTCCATCACTCACGGCAAGGAGAGGGGATGCCCACAGCCATGGCAGTGCTGCTCTCACCCCTCAGAGCACTTAGATTAACTCAGTCTGGCTTCTGCCTCTTCTCAGAAGCTCTCCCAATCCTCACTTACTCCCAAACACCCAAGGAACAAGGTGAGCCTCAAAAATCAACAGCAACCTTAGTGCCCACCTCCTCACTGATGACCTCCAGACCTCAGCTCAGCCAGGGCTGAGCACTGGGCAGCCACAAAAATGCTCAAACAAAAATCAGGATTGTTACCCTAAATAAATGGCTTTTTTCCAGCTCAGCCTTGCCCGGCCTGGCAGCCACTGCTGGGTGATGGAGCTGGCCCAGGCTCTGCGCCAGCTTGCCCAGCCCTTGTGAAGCTACAACTGCTCCCCAAACACCAAGATTTCTCCTCAAAGCCCTTAGATGCAAAATGTATTCCTGAGCATCACACTCCAGTCCTCCAAGCAAGCCAGGCACTGCAGGAGCATCACAAGAGGATAAAAAGAGGATTAGTGGGAAGTGTCACCAAAAATGTCCACCATGACTCCTGGAACGTATGAAAGGAGATGGAGAAAGGTAGGAAAGTCCCTTGGAAACACAGAACCAGGCTCAGATCTCCCAAGCTCCTCACCCTTGCATATCAAACTGGCTGCCTCCAAACCCTCCTGACTCTGAGCAAGGATTCCACAATCCCAGTTGAGAGCACTGACAGGTCCCAGTGTTTGTATCTGCTGGGTAACAAGCCCATCATGGGAGCAGCAAATTGCGTGTGAGGCATTAAGGAGGTGACAAGCAGGTTAAGCATAAGTTACATTAACTATCAGCACAGCGATTTGTCACCCAGGCAGGGGACAAGAAAATAAGGTATTTAAAGGTGTATCTCCGATGTGAAAAGGTTCTGTGTGCCTCGTAGGAGTTTGATGCCTTGTTGTTAGTAACTGGAGACACCAGGAGGGACAAGGTAAGTGGTTTATTCTGCTCACTGATAGCTCAGCAGAGCAGCAATACCCAAGCCAGGATGCCAGCACAACCTTTACCAATTCAGTGGAAAAAAACCTTCTCTCTTCCAGCACCACCACTGCCCAGGGAGCAGCTTTTTTGCCTTTTCCCTTCTTGCTTTTTAAATTTTTCCATAGCGACACGCTAAATGCCACCAAAATGTGCTGGCACTGTGCCAGCTATTGAAACTACACTAAATTACCAAGGCTTTTCTAGAACAATTTTTTTCCCTGGGACCTTAAAACCGTTTACTACAGCAAATACAGTACTTTTACTCCTAACCATCAATATTGATTTCGTCTTTATTATTTTCAGATTTATATTTCCCCCGTTGATTAAGATTCAGATCACACTGTGCCTTATAATGCTCTGTATACAGTATTCATCTCCTTTCAAAAACTGCTATTAAGATGTATCTTTCCCCACTGACAGATCATTTGCCATAGAATATGGCTGGAGGTTGGGTTTTCTGACACTTTTTTATGCATTAATTTGGTTCCCTTCACTTTGCTCTTGTCCCCAACTCCACAGCACCAGCTCGGATTCAGCCTGTTTATCCTTTTACAAGCCACTGTATTTTTATTGCCTTTTATAAAAGTGGCATTATGAAAAGATGAATCTCTTTCTCTTTGTGTGTTGTCTTCATAATACAAGCCCTAAACATATTTGCTTGCTCATCCAATATTTCTTGCTATTAACTTGTGAAAGCCATGGCTTTGGGAAGACCAATACAGATGGAGAAAAGCAGATGTTCTGAAGATAATACATCAACAAATTCAGCATTTGCACAGAGCAGTTTACCAAAGGATTTCCACTTGCTCACATCCAGTGTCTGTGCTGCCATTTGCCTCTTTCAATATTTTTTTAAGGTTCTGCCCAAAGCCCCAAAGCAGAGCAGAAAGCAGCAAGGCTGGTGCTGAGCTCTCACTGTTTCACTGCTCTGGGGACACAAATCACATCCAGCCCCACAACAGCCTCAGCCTCCAGGACAGGAGTTGAAATCCCACGGCAGCACTGATGGCCAAGGGAAAAGGATCTTCCCAACCTCCTGGTTCCTGCTGCAGCTTGTGAGGTGCTGCCTGTTAAAACAGCTGGGATATCTCCAGGAGAAATAACCCCAAGGGGTTAGAAATAAACCCTGAGGGCTCAGGCTGCTCTTCCCATCCATCCATGTGTCCCTTCATCCCCAACCCCCTCCTGGACAAGACTCAGAGTCACCCAACTCTGTGAAGTCACCAACTTGGTGTCTGGAAGCCTGAGGGGTCCCAGGGACGTGGGGAAAAGCCCTCATCCAAGTGCTGGATTGTGGGAACTGAAAAGGCAGAGGACTTTCACAGCATTGCAATAAACATACATAGACAGAGGCTTGAAACAGAGTTGAATTGTAGGCCTTGAAATATTTGGAGCACAGAAAGTTTCTGAGCTGCAAAAAATACAGAAAGAGCAACTATTGTGTGCTGTAAGGTGCACGTGCAGTGTTTATTGATTGGCTTAAATAGACACTGTTAACATTGGTCTATTGGCTAAAAAACTTTTAAAAGGCCTTGTAACAAAGAGAACTTCGGCTTCTGTTGTTATGGCATAAGTTTTACCATCTTTTATGTCTCTACCTTCACTGAGACTGATAATGAAAAATAAACTCGTGGAAAGCCTCTTGGTCTCCCTGTCCTGTTATTGGGGATTAGATCCAACACTGGATAACTAAAAAAAGTCATTTAAATGTGCAAGGAGATGGAGAAATTAAAAGCTTTGCTCCACTAACATAAGAGAATACAAGTAAAGCTCATCCATGCTGGAGGAAAAACATTTTTGGGAGATCCATGCCCTTGTGTGTATCCCACATCCTCTCTGAGATGGCTTGTATCCAAAAATCCAGGAGCCAGGGCTGCCCATGTGGGAGTGGGCAGGACACAGACCCAGGGGAGCTATTGGGTGGCTGATGCTCTGTCTAAAATTGGTGTCACAAGTCCCCTGACACTGAGGACCCCAACACAGGAGCGGCAGCAGTGGCCAGGGCAGGTGCCCTGCTCAGGAGGCTCAGCTGTGCTGTTTGTATTTACTGGCCTTGCAATCCTGGGTTTAATCCTCATCTCTCCAGGGCTGTCTCCCTGAGCCTGGAGGAGCAGCCTTGCCTTGGGCTGAGCTGCTGTTCCCTGTGGTGGGAGGGCAGCACACCCCATGCTGTGATGGGAGGCACAGGGAGGGTTCCACATCCTGCCCCACTTGGGAAAGGCTCAGACCCCCAGGGAGAGGAGTAAAGCCCAAAGCTCTGCTTATGATCAGCATGGTAGAAATTTAGAGTAGCAGTAGTAGCAGAAATTAGAGGGAAAAACGTGCAGGGGCTGAGGCACAGGGCTCACTGCTCTATTCCCCCCTGGTGTGGGCTCAGCCAGGTCACTCAGATCCTCCGTGCCTTTCCTGACATCAGGGACAGGGATGTGGCACCTGGCTCTGCACGTGTGAGAAAGCCCATACCTCTGAGAAGTGGGTTTATTCTTCACAGGCTGTTCCTGCCAGTCAACCAGATGAGAAATTAAAATGAAATAAAAATAGCTTTTAAAAAATCAGAGGACGGTGTTTGCTCCCAGTGTAATTTCTGGGGTCTGTGTGCATCCCAGAGTTTTCCATCTCAGGGTGACACAAACAGCTCGGTCTCCCCTCCACAAACACCTGAATAAAGACCTGAGTTCACTCTGGCCATGTTTGTGCTCACTGGGAATCCACCCTGGGAAAATATCTCAGAGAACATGACTTGGGATGGGAGCATTCCTTGGAAACTCATTTGAAGCAAATACCAGATGATGCATGGGCAGAGCCCTGATTGAACTGCTCCAACACCAAGTTACATAATAAATCACATAATAAATACAGGAGCATTTAACTCACTAAACTGCTTCCATTTATTTTCATTTCAGTTGATTGTGGGTGATATTTCTCACACAAATACTTTTCTAAGAGGCCCTGAGCTAACCTAAAGCCCACAGCTACACACCCCGGGGGGAACACTGACATTTCAGTGAGCTGGCAATAAACTTCATGAAAAGAATTATGGAAACCAGCGTTCCAACCAAACCCTGTAGCTCACCAGCACAGCCAGCAAAGTATATCCAACACCAGTAATTAAAATATTTTATCAATGCTATAAAGTTCTTTGAGATCTCCCCCAAGCAGAACACAAAACTGAAGCCACAAACCCAAACCTTCATTTTCCTCAGAGCCACGGGCCCAGGCAGCTGTGGGTTTATTTATGGGAACACAAGGGATCATGAAAAGGAGGGTTATGGGATCACCAATTTGTTGGGGTATAAATCAGACATATTTATCTACAGGCTTGAGTAGCTGGGAGAAACCACCTTCAGAACTGGGAAGGCATTGCCATCCTCACAGTCCTGACTAAGAGAGACCTGCCTGAAAGTGAGACCAAAACCACCAGTTTGGAACAGAATCCTTGGGACAGAGCATCCCCTGGGGCAAGATACCTCCCTCAGCCCCCATTTCCTTTGCCAGCTGTGTGTCTTGTGGTCATGCTCTGTTTAATTTTAGCAGGGGTATTTGGTATTTTGGAAGGCTGTGTTTCCACTGCCAGCACTACACCCTCCCCTGAGCTCATCCCTCTGTTTGCTCCCAGCTGCGCCAAAATCAGGGAATCTGATGGAGGTTGACAGGCTCTGGTTTTCCCTGTAGGGGAAAGCAGAGACACAGGTTGGGTAAAGGCAGCCCCACATCACCAGTGCCCCTGCACAGCCACCCAAGGCAAAACCAACCGTGGCACACAAACACCAGTGAGTGCAGGTCTCATTCACCAAGCAGCCTCATCTGCCAGCCCCTTGATGAAGGAGCCCCTGGTGTGTCAATGCTTTGGCATGACATAAAATAAAATAAAAAATTAAATATAATAAATTTTAAAAATACAAAATAAACCAAATAAACAGAAGACAAAGCCTGTTGCAGGATTAGGTTCAGCAAATTGAGAAGGAGGTGCTAGCCTGGGAGCAGGAGGGGAGAGTGTGAGTGATCTGGGCATGCCTTGGCACCTGCCCTATCCCCATGCTGGTGATGCCCAGCACCATTGGGCTGTGGGGCTCTTCCATGAGCCCTGGGAAATGTGGGATGCATGGGTGGCTCCTGCTCACCTGCTAGCAGCACCCTCCCTGCTCTGCCTCAGAGAGAAAAGCAATTTATCTCAGCTGCCCAGGCCTGAATTCCCCCATTTATGTCCTCTCCTGATCCTGATGGCGTCTCCAGACCATCAGTGAGTCCCTACACTGTGCCCATCCCCTCGAGGTAACACTGAAATCATCCAGGGCCAGGCTGGATGCTGGCAAGAAACCCTCAGGAGCTGGCAAGAAACAACTCATCACCTCTGCCAGGATGGGCTGTGGGACCCGTGAGGAAGGTGAGTGCTGGGGAGGAAGGCTCCTGTCTCCTGATGCACCCCTGCTCAGCAGAACAACACCCAGCAAAGCCAGGCTGGACCATAGGATGGGTCTTACCCTCCCTGGGCTGCTCTGAGCACCTTTCACCCCCTCCCCTTGCTGCAGCCCCCCCGAGCCCCTCAGGAGATGGGAGGCAGAGCACAGAGGGGTCCCAGAGTGCTGCAGGCTCACCTGGGCAGCAGCAGACCACAGCATCTGGCAGTGACTTCTCTGCAGCCAACCCACCACCAGCAACAATTCAGGAATTAATAGAGCCGGGCTGGCAGGATGCAGGAACATCATCCATTTAGTGTCATATTGCGAGACTTTTAATTACTGGGGGAATATGGAGTCATGTAATGATTACAAGAACAAATACTTAAAGTGTGTGGAAATTAACTGAGCCTTGGCAGTAATTAAGCTTGAAGATTAATCAGTCCTTAGCAAATAACAGCCTTTGCAGGATAACCACCTTGTGGGAGAGAGGGATGACCAGGGATGGCAGTGCTGCAGACCCCAGCCTTCCCCTCTGCCAGGTCCCTGTGGGGTGGGGTGGGTAGGGGCAGCCCAGCTCCTGGAAAAGGGCTGGAAAAGGGCTGGAAAAGGGCTTCTCCAAGCCCCAGCACTGCTGGCTTACCGTGCCAGCTTGGACCAGCCACTTCAGACCCCCTCCTTCCCCTCCCCAGCACTTTTCAGCAAGAGATCAACACTTCCCCTGCAAACTAATGTTTCCCTTGCCCAGTAAACAGCTCTCCAGGAGGCTTCCATAAGTACTCCTAATTTCCTTCCCCTCTGATGATTTACGAGGGTTGCATTCAATTAACAGCAGTATTGATTTTCCCGCTGCTGACTGGCAGGCTGCTCGCCCTCGTTAGGGAATCCATCCTTCCCTTCCCAGCACGGGCTGGGTGCAGGGAGCCCAGGCAGGGCTGGGGAAGGGATTCAGCTCCAGCTGGGGCTCACAGGGGCAGCCTGTGTCCTTATCCCAGCATGGCATCCCACAAAACCTTTGGGCAGCTCTTCTAAGGGGAAGGAGCTTTGGCACGTTTGGGTTTTCCAAGAGTTTTGTCTAAAGCGTTGCAAGGGGTTGGTGGGCTGGAAATGGAGGCACCTGTGGAATACTGGATCAGGCAGCCCCTACAGGACAAGAAAGATTTTGGAGCAATGTTGGGAGGCTTTCCAAGGCAGGACATTTATTCCACCCTGTGTATACAGACTTTTCCTTCCCAAGGGGTAAAGCCACCCCAATCCTCTGCTGGAGTGGTACAGTGCTCACAGGTTATTCCATAAAGCTCACCAAAGATTTCACCTCCTCCCTCTCAGCCTGGGCTCTGGAAAACACAGCCCTCCTGATTCCATTGGAGATCCAGCCTTAAGCAGGAGAGCACTTTGTAAAAACGAGAATTAATCCACTTTTGGGCAACCAGAACCGCAAAGTCCCCGCTGGCAGCTGTGCTGAGCAGGGAGAGGACCAAGGCGGCAGCCGTGCCAGGCTTTGAAGACTAAAATCCCTTTGAAATTAGCACCCTTTAATTGTATTATCTTTCCCTGACAGCCTCGAGTGGGTCACTGGTGATCAAAGAGGCAGAGACAGGGAGGGGAGGAGACAAGGCCTTGGTGGAATCCTGGGATCCCAAGGAGGAGCAGCAGCCGGGTGTCTCCATGGGGCTGAGCTGGGTCCAGCAGTCACTGCTGGGTCCTGCTGCAGCTGGAGGGGCCCAGTCCCCCTCAGCAGGAGGGTCCCCAGGACTGCAGGTGGTCACCCTCAAAGGGACAGGGACCCCAGCACCCAGACTCCACAGGGGTCCACACCAGCTGCTTTTGGATTCCCCCTGGGATGCTCTGCTCAGCTCCAGGGAGCACCCAGAGCTGTGGGATCAGCACAGAGCCAGGCTCTGCTCAGAGCAGGGCAGCTCTGCACCCTTCCAGCTGCCTCACACAGCCCTCAAAGGGCAGCAGGGAGCAGGAGAAGCCAAGAAAGGTCACCCTGGCTGTGGCAGCAGAGGAGGAGCCACTCAAACCTGCTGAGACCCAGAACAGCTGTAACACTTCCAACACATCCACATCCCCTCTGGCCACAGCCCTCAGCCAGGCCCAGGGCTGCAGGGAAAGAAAAGAGTGCTCAGGAAATGCTTCCCAAGTGCTCGAAAATGCTGCCACTGCTTCCTTAGGGACTGTCACAGCAAAATCCCACCCACAAGAAACTCCCCCATGGTGGCTGCTTCACCTGGAGATGCTCTGCCACATGATCTTCAGAGGCCAGCTGAGAACAAGGAGAGGAGACAGATGGGTTTGGATGCAGAATCAAGTGAAGAGAATTGATTTCTCTTTAGGGGTGATTTATAAGGAGCAAAAGGTGATAAACTCGTTGCCCCTGACTTTCTGTTCCTGAAAATTAAGACATCTGTAATCTCAGCCACTCAGGCCCATCTGAGCACACACAAAACCTGAGGCTCATTTGAGGTGGGTCCATCAGCTCCCGTCCTCTCTGGCCTCTCCAGGTGATGGTCCCGGAGTCACCACTCACTCAGCAGATCTGAAACACCACAAGCCCATCTGCAGCCATTGCTGCCAGCCCCAGAAATGCTTTTAAGTTTGTCTCTTGGCTGCTGGTGGAGAGAAACAACCATCACCTGAAATTACCAGTTCTTTTAACACAAGATTGGCCAAGAAAATTGTTACATGTGAGCAGGAGCCTTGCAGTGGCTGGCTGTAATAGCCCTGTCCACTCCTCTCTGGGATTGTTGCTGATCTCATTCTCTTGGGTACCAGCCAGCCTCGGAACAACAAAATCCCCAGCACCTACCATGGCTGAGGCAAATTGTATTTTCTCAGGGCTGGAAATGATGCTACACAAAAGGCAGGACCACACACTCCACGGCTGCCTGTGCAGCTCTAACTCAGGTGTGCAGGCACTGTGGCAGGGCTCAGCCTTTAATTACAGGCTCACTTACTCTGTTTTCCATTACAGGCACAAAAGAGGCTTGTGAGGGAAGTGAGGGAGAGGGATGGAAATGCTGATAGGAACAGGGAAAAGCACAGTGATGGCAGAGGTGGAGGTGGGAATGTTATGTGGGATCCAGCAGGATGCACCACAGCTCCTGTGCTGCCAGCACAGAGCAGGGCAGGGGTGACCCCTGCATGTCACATCCCTGCCATCCACCTCTCCTGTGTCACCCGAGGCTCCACCTGAGCAGAATCCACACTGGCATCTTTTCCACACTGCCAGGTTTGTCTCAAGTGCTGCCCCTGTGGTTTTCCATCTCTGCTCCCCCACCACCAGTTACCATTAGTGCAGCTCTTGGCCTGACACTCAAATTAGTATTGATGAATGTTTAAAGGCTCCCAGAGCACAGGGAAATGTCTCTTTAGTGAATCAGTGTGCCACGACAGGAAGGTCTGATGGCATCTCTCGCGCTGCCAGCCGAGATCACAGGGAGCCAGGGCATCATTTTAAGCCCTTCTTAAACCTTGCTCAGCTCCAAGCTGAGCACACCAGCCCTAGATTCCAAACGACCAGCTGAGGAGTACAGGCACAGAGCAAGAGTCCTGAGCTCAGGGAGCACATCCCACACACCCGTGCAGCTCCAGCCCTCGGCAGGTCCCACCTCCAGCTGCACCACAGCCCAGCAGTGCAGGCACTGCCACACCTGCAGCTGAGACAGCTGCCTCAGGAAATCGTGGAATCAAAGGATATCCCAAGTTAGAAGAGACCCATAAGGAGCACAGAGTCCAACTCCTGGCCCTGCACAGGACAGCCCCAAAAATCACACAGTGTGCCTGAGAGCAGAGTGCAAATGCTTCTTGAACGCTGGCAAGCATGGGGCTGTGACCACTAATCCTAAAAATCACAGTCAGTTCAGAAATCCCAAAAGAAAAGGTTCCAGCCATGGCAATTGAGGCTGAAAAAGATCTCCCCAAGCCCCATGTCCCTTTGGGCCCCGCCACCCCCACAGAGCAGCTCGGCACATGGGGGTGTCCTGCTCCTGCAAAGCCCCCACGCCCAGCACTGCTCCACGGGGTCTGACTGACCTGTCCAGAGGGAACCGGGCTTCATCCCCTTTGTGGAAGTCAGTGCTGTTCTCCAGCCTGGCCAGGATGTCCATCCTCTTCATCAGCATCTCCAGCATGTCGCTCATCCTGCGCAGCACCCCTCGGGACTCGAGCGCGCCCATCACTGCAGCACACAGAGAGCACCTGAGACACACTGCCACTGCCACAGCCCACCCATGGGTGCCCCTGCCCACAGCCCCAGCCCCAGAGCTGCCCGTGGTCCTGTGCCCCCAGCCCCACGGGTGGGCTCGGTGGTGTATGGAGCATCTCGGTGCCCTGCTGGCCCCAGTGTCCCCTCCCTGGCTCTGCCCCTCAGCCCCATGGTGCTGCCCAAGCAGGTAAATCCCTGCTCAAGGGCAGCTGGGCTCCTCCAGCTCAGGATTGCCAGTGCTTATCTCAGTGGTTATCTCAGCCCTGGATCCAGCCCCTTCCCCAGGAATGAACTCCTGACTTATCCACCTGATCCAGCCTGTCCCAAGGGCTTATGGCAAACAGACTTTATTCCCAAGCACCAACCAAACAGCCTTTCATTTGACACTTCTGTTTTTCACTCTCCATCTAGCCAAGCATCCTGCCTTTGACAGTAGCCTGCAGGGGATGCTGAAGGAAGAGCATGGGAAGCTAAAAAAGAGGTGATCCTGCCCCAACACGTCCTTCCAGCATCACCGGCTTTCCCTGTGACAGAAAAGCAGAAACTTCCTGCCCAAATCTGCAATGGGGAGGGTGCCCCAGCCCTGGAGTGAGCACAGCTCAGGTGCTGCAGCTCAGAAACGCCCCCCCAGCAGGGAAGGCCCCCAGTTCCCAGCTCTATTTAACGCTGCTTCCTGTGGGTTTGCACTGACCTGCTGCACATGGAAAGCACAGGGGGATCCAGCAGCTCCTGGCTCCCAGCTTGATTTGCCATCTAGTGACAGGCAGCCTGAGCCCGGAGCCAGGGAACAGAAAATACAGCTCCTGTTTCATCTCAGCTCGGCTCATTTCACGTTGGTAATAACTTAATCAGTGCATAATCCCCCGAACCTCTCCCGTTTAGCTTATCTCTGCCGTTCCACTCACATGTGCTTTCCAAGAGGCAGCACATATTTAATTTAGGGAGCAGCAGGAGCCAGGGGAGCGACACTGGGAAGGACAGCGGCTGCCAGAGGTCCTGGGTGGCCATCAGGTGGCCATCAGGAGCCCATCAGGTGGCCATTAGGTCTTAGGGACACCTCATGCACCTCCAAACAGACACACAACCAATCTTGCAAAGCCAGAGGGAGTTTGGGATCCCCTACCCCGGCACTGCCAGGGCAGTGGGATGGATCAGGGCATCCCAATGGCATTGTGTGCCAGGGACAGCCCTGGCACGGGCTTCTCCTCACCACAGGAGCTGACTGAGCATGTGAGACAGCACGGGGGCCTCAGTGTGGGGTCCGGGTGCTTTGGGTGCTCAGATGAGAGCAGGGTGTGGCTGTGGTGGGATCGGGGCACCGTGACCGCTCCTGCTGCTGCAGAGCTCAGCCCCAGCTCCATCCCCACCCCCCAGGAATTCACCCACCCTGCAGCCACAGCTCCCAGGGCTGGGCAGGCTGCTTCCCAGGGAATACTGCTTCCCAGGGAATGCTGCTTCCCAGGGAATGCTGCTTCCCAGGGAATACTGCTTCCCAGGGAATGCTGCTTCCCAGGGAATGCTGCTTCCCAGGGAATACTGCTTCCCAGGGAAGGCTGCTTCCCAGGGAATACTGCTTCCCAGGGAATACTGCTTCCCAGGGAATGCTGCTTCCCAGGGAATACTGCTTCCCAGGGAAGGCTGCTTCCCAGGGAATACTGCTTCCCAGGGAAGGCTGCTTCCCAGGGAATGCTGCTTCCCAGGGAATACTGCTTCCCAGGGAATACTGCTTCCCAGGGAAGGCTGCTTCCCAGGGAATACTGCTTCCCAGGGAATACTGCTTCCCAGGGAAGGCTGCTTCCCAGGGAGGGCTGCACTGGCACTGCAGCTGAACTGGAGGCTCCAGCCCCTCACACTCCCCTGCCAGGGTGTCACCCCGGCGGGCGCTGCGATGACATCGGATCACGGCGGCTCTGTCGGGCACATGGCACACGAGCACAGGGTCTGAGCCAACCCTTAACCCCTCCAAGAAGCTGACACTGGGCCAGCCAGACCTCGCCACAGGCTGCCTTCCACGCTTGGCTGAGATTATCAGCAGCACATTATTTTTCCTGACGCTATCTAACAAAACAGAAGAAACATTGAGAGCAAAAGCAATTCCTCAAAAAAAAGAGGACAAACCACCATTCATGGAGATTGAAACTGGGCTCTTCTCCAAACATTCCCTCAGTTCCATGGCAAGAAGTCAGTGACTTCTGCTTGGATCAGTGGGTGCCTGAGGTCCTGTGCAGCCCCAGACCTTCGTGGGGAACACAGGAACCACCTGTGCCCATCCCAGCAGGAAGGTCACCCTGTCCCCTGGGTGATATAAAAGTCCCAGCCTGTGCCACTGAAGAGCAGCAGCACCAATGAGCCTGCCATTAAAAGATGCTATGGGGGCAAAAAATTGGAATCTTGGAACCTGAGGCTCCGTTTTTGACTGCCCCAAACACAGCTGAGCAAACCAGGAAAAGGCACAGCCAAGGGAAATAGAACAGCTCTGACATGGGCTTGAATCAGAAAATCCCCTTTAGTTATTTGTCCATAGACTGAGCCCATTCCAGTGACATCCCTCCCACAGCTGGGCTGTGTTCAGGGGTTGCAGCCCCCAACACCCTCTGTCCATCCCAGGACTGACCTCCTCTAAATGGGGACTTCTGTTCAGAACTTGCTCCTGCTCTGACATCCCAGCATGGCCAGCAGGTCAGAGCTTAGACCTTAAACTCAGTTTTTGAGTGAGACATTGATTACTGATCCCTCTTGGATGCTCCTGTGCTGCAGGGGGTGAGGCTGGAGGTCAGGAAAAGGACCTGACCCAGCCCCTAGTGCTGGCCAGAGAGGCTGAAACCACAGCCAGGAGATTCCCATGGGCAGAGCCCATCCTGGCCTGGGGCTTGTTTGGGGGCTTAGGGTGTGATGGTTTGCTAGGGAGACACAAGGATTGTGCCTGGGAAGGAGATGGAGATGATGAAGATGATGGAGATGATGGAGATGATGGAGATGATGGAGATGATGGAGATGATGGAGATGATGGAGATGATGGAGATGATGGAGATGATGGAGATGATGGAGATGATGGAGATGATGGAGATGGAGATGGAGATGATTTCCTGGCAGTCCAGGCAAGGCCGCCTGCTCCAAGACTTCATCACAGAAGCACAGCTGACAAGACAGCTCTGCTCCCAAATCACTAATGAGGGACAAGGATATCCTTACCAGGGCACAAATCAATTTCTCTGTGGATCCCAGGGAAGTCAACTGGAGCCACAGGCTGCAGCTCTGCACCCCACCACCAGCCTGGCCCTGACATTCCCACTGGCTTCCCTGAATTTCCCTGAGATCTCCCCTCCTGTCACTGCCACCATCCAATTCTCAGCTGGTTTCGAGCCACTGCAGGATGGCAAAGCTCTGAGCTTTGCTGTCAACAGTGAGCCGAGATATTCCTTCTCAAATAAAGAAATTTTTAAAAATCCCAAATACTAACTAAAAATAGTAATGAAAAAGAAATCCCAGCTTTTCCTGTATTATCTTTTGGGGCAGCCTGCCAGAAAGCAGAGCTGTGGCAGGACACATCTCCCCAGCCCTCCCCTGGCACTGGGAGATGAAGTCGAAGCTCTTCCACATCAACACCTCTCTCTTTCTGTTCCTGGTCTTTGTTGTTGTTGTTTTTCCAGCAGCTTAAGGAAGCCAACAACAACCTGACATTTTTGGCAATGATTATTACATCTCTTGGAAAGTGTGTCTCATTAAAACCAGAAGAAAGGAGGAAAAGTGCTGAAGCGACTCTTTTAAAAATGCAAGAGCCAGGATTAATTTGTTAAGCTGAAACGGAGACTCAGAGTCCCACCCAGGGCTGCTCAGCTCTCTGAGCCAGGCACGGGGATCCAGAGGATGGAGGAGATCCTGCCAGGACCTCAGGCTTCTCCCTAAAGCCAATGATGAAGATCCCCAAGGAGACTTTACCCACAGCTCTGCAGGCAGCCAGGATAGACCCAAACTCACTTTAACAGCACAAACACCCAGTAAAACAGTTCTGAAAAATTAAACAGCGCTGAAAACCACTTCCTTTTAAAAAAACAAAGCCACCAAGCTGCTAATTAGAAAGGAAAAATATTCAAATTTCCCCTGATAATCAGCAACGATGGGACAGCAAATACAAGTAAACTCCCCCAACAGATTAATTGGAGTTTGTTAAAGTATGACAGGGTTTTGACAGTTTTCCTGAGTGGCAGCCACGCTTTCCAGGCAATCACTGAACTGACAGAGGTTTTCATAGCAGCACTAGGAAATAATGATTGCAATCAATCATATCTTACCGGATTTCATGAGACACGCTGGTAAACACAGCAGAGGGAGGAGAATTATTTATGGGGCTTCTGAAGAGCACACAGCTAAGTAATTGGATGAAATCAGGGGAAAAAAGGAAAGCAAGCCCTACGGGTGATGTCTTGTGGAAGAAGGAACAGCTTCTCTGTGAAACCAGTGGAATAGTCAACAGCCAATATGCTCAAATTTGGATGGGTTGAATCCCAAGGGAATTCACTAACGATGCACTTGTCTTTAAAATACCTCCTTGGAGTGAAAGCAGCCGTGAGCAGGCGTCATCCCCTGCCAGCATCTGCCCCTGGAACCTCCAGAAAGGGAGCCAGGATGAGCACCCAGGGGAGCTTTGCTGCCTGTGCCAACCTGAGTTCAAAGGTGAAGTTCAGTGAAACTCAGAGACCCCTGTGGATCCCTCCCAGTTCAGGGTATTTTGTGTTTCTGGGATTCTCTGACCATGCAAGAGGAGAGAGCAGCTGAGGAAGGAGGATCCCCAGTGCAGGGGACACCCTGCAGGGCAGCGCAGGGCTGGGAGCAGTGGGGGTGATGTGAGGCTGTGCTGGCAAAGCCCAGGCTGTGCCACAGGGAGAGGAGCAGACAGGAGGGAGTTTCCTTGTGTTTCCCACGTTTTGGGATCCTGAGCATCCTCCACCACTGCTCACACTGGGAGCCCTCTGAACCCAGCCCTTCCCAAGCATGGATGGAGCATGGAGGATGTCACAGGCTCTGGAATGCTTGGGCTGAGCTGTTCAGAAGGAGTTAAACCCCTCAGGAAATGAAAAAGAGCGCTTTGGGGCATGTCCCCTTGTGCTGGTTTCAGCTGGGTAGAGTTATTTTTTTCCCAGTGTGTTTTGGAACTGTGCTGAGCACTGGGTTGATTTTACAGAGATGTTTTTGTTGCTGCTGAGCAGGGCTCACACAGAGCCAAGGCCTTTGCTGCTTCTCACTCTGCCAGGCTGCTGAGGAAGCAGGGGGTGTTCAGGAGGGGACACAGCCAGGACAGGGGACCCACACTGACCCAAGGGATATTCCACACCCTACAACGTCATGGTCAGGGTATAAAGTGGGGGAAGAAGGAGGAAGGGAGTTCTGGCATTAGTCAGTGAGCAATTGCACTGTGCATCACTGGCTTGTTTCCTTTTTGTTATCATTATAATTCACCATTATTAATGTATTTTACTTTCTTTTCAATTAATAAACTTTACTTTTCTCACCATACAAGTTTTACTCCAATCCTCCTCCCCATTCCATGGAGATGGAAGAGGGTTGACAGGGTGGCCTTGTGGGGCTTCAGTTCCATCTGGGCTTAAACCACGTCCCTTCGGCCACTTGGAGTGACTGAGACCTCCCTGATGGCAGCTGCCATCCCTGGGTCACTCAGCCCCATCCTGCTCAGGGAGCCTCACACTGCTCAGCAACAGCTTCGTGCTGAGAAGATGGGGGGGGAAAAAAACACATTTCCACTCAAATCCAAGTTATTGCAAGGGCAGTGAAAGCCTCCCTTGCCCTCCTGTGGGGAGACCAAGGCACAGCCTCAGCCCACATCTCCACAGACCCATGTGAGCAGCACCAGAGCATCTCCCTGACACTTAAAACACAATCCCACACTGTGTTCCCAATATCCATAACCTGCCTGGTTGGCTGTGGGTCTCTCCCTTCTCAGACCTGTCACAGCCCTGCCTGGACACCCCACAACAGCAAATCCCCTGCTTGTACTGGAGCTCAGGGATAGTGAGATATTCCCTCTGTCCATTGAAAACACCAGCTGAATTAACTTCAATCTAAAGCATCATTTGCTTTCGTTTTCTCCTTTAAAGGACAACTCCAGGCTACCTAAACCCCTCAAAAGGGCAGCAAATCTTGAAAGATTTATTGCAGAGGAAACCAGAGGATCTCCAGTGGGGCTGAGGCAGACCAGACCTCACTGCCCAGCTCCTCGGGGTGGTACCCAGGGCTGTCCTGATCCCATCCTCCCAGCAGGGCATTTTCCCAGGAAGCAAAGCCCCAGCCCCTTGATTGTCTGCCCCTCTGATGTTCCTCTATTTACTTTCACTATCGATTTTTATTCAAGCAGATTAAAAGACCAAAGAGCCAACTAGCCAAGGACTAACTGTGACACATAATCCATTGCAATCACAGCCCAGAGAGCCAGCACTAACTGGAAACAAGAGAGCCCAAGGCCAGGCTCAGCTTGGCAGCCACCTCCTGTCTCCATCCCTTTGGGGAAGCTGCTCCAGGGACAGACAAGGTCCCATGGAGTGGCTGCAGCCCTTAAGGGCACCCAAAGGCTCCCAGCCAGTCACTGCTGCCAGCAAACCCACCCGCACCTGCCATTAAACTGCCACAGCTTCGTTAATTGGAGTTATACAGAGAAAATACCTGCTTAGCCAGTGCCCCAAAGCACCAGGAGCTGCAGGGGAGCTGCCACACAGGCGGAGGAGCTCTGGAGCAGCTCAGGGGCTGCTGCTGCAGGGGACACTCAGCAGAGCTCTGGCTGCAGCATCGATCTGTGCCGAGCCCCGGCGGGCAGCAGCTCCCTGGGAATCAGCCAAATTAAGCAGCCTTAAGTCACTGGCTGGTAAAGTGGATTATGTCCCACCTGCCTGCTCTCACCTGCTCCTGGATTTATCCATCCCCTGTTGCAGGGCTGGGTAAATGTGCAGCCTCGGGGGTGTTTTCCCTCACTCACTGTGCAGGGCTGGTTCCAGCACTGCACAGCCCGGCCTGGCAGGACCTGACCCAGGGCTGGTGTGACAGCAGCAATTGCAACCCTTCCCTGGGCTCAGGGGACCCCCCTGCTCTCCTGCAGCCCCCCACACCTGCAGTGCCTGGGCTCGATGGCAGCAGGGGGACAAATGTGCTGCGGGAGCTCCCTGCAGAGAGCCAGACCCAAAGCAGCCCCAGCAGGTGGGAAATAACCCCGTGGAGCCCCAGAAACCTCTCCTGGAGGCCTCACAGCACCCCTAGGGACAGGCACTGCTCTGCCCATCTCGCTGCCAGGCTGTCACAGCACAGCCACACCCTTGGGGTGCCCGGCCAACAGCTTGAGGAGCGTGAGCTGCATCTCTGCCTCCCTCCTGCAGCCCTGCCCCGCCTGCTGCGGGCTCTCCTGCTGGCTGAGAGGCTTCCTGGGGGAGGCTGGTGACAGCAAAGCACCCTCGGGTGTCCCTGTCCCAGCCCTGCCAGCTCTGGGGTCTCACTCCTCCCTCCTTCAGCTGCAGGACCCTGAGCTGAGCCTGCAGAAGGTCCTGATGCTTTTCCACCCATCCAGGTCCCCCTGTCCCTCCCATCCCAAAGGAAACCCTGCAGCTCCACCCAAACACATCCGCTCCCTGTTGCCAGACAATCAGGAAAAGGCAGGAAAATGAATAAAACAAACACTCACAGTCCCAGTCAAGAGCGTTTCATTGCTGCAAGGGAGAGCCCAGGGCTGTTCCCCACAACTTTTATCACTTCTAAACCCCACCATGCACACACCAGAGACCCGATGGCCCCTCTGGGACACGGGGACAATCCCACGAGTCCTGCCATGAGCCATGACTGCAGGTAAGAGGAGCTGGATCATCTCCTGTCCCCCAGAGCCCCTGGAGATGGGCTGGGGGAGGTGGGAGGCTGAGGAAGAAGAGGTAAATACACACAACCCCAACACAAGCTGCAGCTCAGCTTTTATTTGTTTTAATATGTTTTTAAACACATCTTCCTTCCTCCTTCTCATCCCCTTTTCACTTTTTCTTTTGAAAGAAAGCAGCAGCAGGGAGTTTTTAGTTGCTTCTCCATTGCCAGCCAGCACTATTTCAAATTGCATTTTAAGCTGTTCTGCAGCACTTCAAACACCTCACACTGCAGGACAGGCTTCCAAATTACAAGACTAACATCGATTTTAAATTACTTCCTAAAACACAAGGCCTCCAGCACAGGGATGGATCAAGGGCAGCTGCAGTAGCAAAGCCCAAAGGACACCAGAGCTCCCAGGGCATGGCTGGAGCCCACACTGGGGTGGGTGCTGCTGAGACTGGGGGCAAAACTGGGCCCTGGATTTGCAGGTGAAAGCCCCAGCTTCAGGTGAAAAGCAGCACACACAGGTCCCAGAGGACTGGGACAGCTCCAGAGTGACTCCACAGACCCACAAGCCAGGGATCAAACTTCATGTGGGTTCAGAGAGGTGTTCCTCCAAGGGCACCAGCATTTAACTCAACTGATTCTCCTGATATCCCCATTTTTCATCCAGGGAAAATTGTACTGCCAGGAGCCAGTGCCCCAGGGATTGCAGGAAAGGAAGGATTGCACCCAGCACCTGCACAGCCCAAAAGCAGCCAGGGGAAAGCTCCAGAACGCTCAGCACCAGCACCAATCTGCACATTCAGCCACACTCACAGCTGCCCCAAAAGGTTCCGCTTCAGAAGCAGCAGAACTCACTCATTTAACACTTCTAAAATGATCACCCTTTCTCCTTCAGCCAAAGAGATTGGCCAAACAGTGCTGGGCATGCTGCCACTCTGCTTCCAGGGGCAAATAAATCATCCCCTTCCTCCAAACCCATGGATCTCCAGAGAGCCCAGGGCCAGACCCTCCAAGCAGCACCAGAGCCCAAAGCAGGGCCCCAGAGCTGGGGGGCACTGGCAGAGCTGCAGGATGAGCCTCAGCTAATCTCTGCTCGAGCTGAACTGAGCCCTGCTCTCTCGTTTAAGCCACAGAAACAAATAAATCAATGGGAAAACCCAGCTTTTACAGAGGCTGCTATGGTTCCCACTGTGCTAGTTTTATTTTCTGAAGTACCTGCTGCCTCCCGGGCACAGGATGAATTTTGATTTAGGTGTGAAAAGGGGTAATAAAAGTAAAAAGAGCCATTAACATTCCTCCTGGCTATGGTGGGGTGTTGGCTCATCACGAGTTGATGGAAATGCCATTTGACTTCCTTATGAGCTATAGAAAATCAATTAATTGATTTAATCATTCCCTGGGTGTCCCTGCTTATGGAGATAACAGAGTGCCAGGGCAATAGGATGCTGCTCCTGCCTCCTCCAGCACAGACCAGCAGGGAAGGGCCAGCACACATCCCTGCTGCCCCGGTTCAAGATGTGTGAATTCACACTTCCATTTTCCAATAACTTCAGTGGCATAATTTTTTCTTCTCTTTAAGCCTGCAGGCGTTCAATTCTGAGCAGTAATTGCATGAAACAGGCACTTCTTCAGGAAAAGACATTTTCCCAGAGTGGATTAAGCCTTAACCACTCCAACAGCAGCCCTGACACCTCTTTTTACCCCTCTGTGCCCTGCAAAGCTCCAATTTGCATTTTGCTCCTCCAACACATCCCCACAGAAGTGGGCAGGAACCCCCAGTGTCATGTGGAACCCCAGGGCTGCCTTTATTTTCATTATTTCAACAGCTCTCATCTCCCTGTTTGCAACACCAATTTAATAAGGGCAGTAAAGTTTTACACTTCCACTTTAAACTCTCCTTTCCACGAGTGGGTTGAGGAGGGGAGCACAGTGCACGTAACAATGGATGCAGAGCTTGGGGCTGAAGAGGGGCACCAACAGGAGAAGGAGAGGCCACATGCTTTTAATCAACCCTCATTTTCTCCACCCACTCCAAACAGTGGCCTGCTCCCAAAAAACCTGCAGATTGGGGACACCCCTGTGTTGGCCATGGGGGTGCAACCCCAGCACGGTGGAGCTGGTGACACTTGTGGGTGTTTTGTCACCTGCTTCCAAGAGCCCTTGGAGCAGATCAGCATCCAGCAGGAGCTGGAAAAAGGGAATGTTTGGGGCAGAAAGGCCTCACCCTGCTCCTGGGCTCTACCTGGCTTCATTGTCTCCCTTAACCCCTTTCTCCTCACCAGTGCTTGGACAAGGAAGGAAGAGAATGGTGGGAGCTTGAAATAAATCCTCCTTTAACCCCTTTGAGGTTCCAATGCTAGCTCAGGCCTTAGAAGGCTTTGGAGGAATATTTCATGGACTGGATAAAGGACTCCAAAAGAGGCTCTGACCCTCAGCTGCAGTTCAAGGCATTTATTCCAGGTGGTGTCCAGAGGGAAGGAGGACGTGTGTAGAGGAAGAGGGTCTTTTCTTAGCTCCTGCCAGGGAGGGGCAGTTTGGGACACAGCCAAAAGGATCAGAAAGGGTAGGAAAGGTTAAACTACATGGTTACAGGCTCTAGGGGTCCCTGAGGGGGAAGAAACCATTCCCCAGGGGAATGTAACAGGAGCTGCCAGAGCTCAGCATTTCCAGGGGAGCCCAAGAGCCAACCCCGCTGCTCCAGGAGAAACCAAAGCCCATCAGCTCCCAGCAAAGCTCCTCACCAAGGAGGTGCTCCAGCGCCAGCCAGCTCCACTTGGCACCAACCAGACAACTCCTCACAGCATCAGCTGGCTGCTCCAGCCTCCGAGGAGTCACGGAGTGGCTTTGGAAGGGACGGATGCAGAGAGGCTGGAAGTGAGCCCCAAGCACTGAAGAGCTGCCCAGCTTCCCCTGGCTGGCACCCACGGGCTCCAGGAGAGCCTAATCCAGCTCTGGATGCAGCAGCAGGAAGGTGAGGCCCTGGGGACGGGCAGGATCTGCAGGTCCCAGCTGGTGCCGAGGAGGTGACACCGCGCTCTGACCCACACCTGGCACTGGGAGAACAGCCTGGATAACAGGCAGTGCAGGAAGAGGGGATGGGAGAGGGCAATCTCCTGTCTTTTGAGGGAGTTTTACAGAAAAAACTCTGCATTCAGACCCTGAGAGGAGTCTCATCCTTCCTCCTGGAGCAGCATCCCAGGCACCGCTGGCAAGACACGCTCCAGCATCCGCTGATCCTGACAAGCTGCTTACAAGCACAGGTATCCAGGGCTGCTCAGCAGACAACATCAAAACATGACACCAGCAGCCCGGGAGAGGGTTATAACTCACTCAGGAAGAAACTGGGAATAATTAGCTCCAAGTTTGCTGAGCAGAGCCTGCCCAGCTCCCTCCCTCCCCTGCCCGTGTCCCCTGTCACTGTCACTTGCTTACACGAGTCTTCACAACTGGTTCTGTCGCCTCTGCTGAGCATTAAAGGCTGCAAGATAAATTTATAACTCACATGATTTCTTGAAAGCAAAGGGAACACGAACATCCCTGGAACCACACGTCTGTGGGCTGTGTCTCAAGGAGGCAGCAGTCCAAGCTCTCACTCCTGGGCGCTCTCTCCAGCCAGAGCAGGTAAGAAAAGGGATTCCCAAACCACAGAGTAACTTTTGGGTGTTCTGCCCAACCCAAGCTCCTGTCAGAAGAACTGTGTGCTCTGCCCAGAAGCAGACTGGGATCTGTCACAAGTGGCAATGACCCAAATTTGCAAATGGCTCCTGAAATTTGCCTTTCCTGAGAGAGAGTGAGGGTGAACACCCCTGAGTTTTATTTTAAAGCTCTCTCGGGCTGAGCAGCATCTCACTGCAGCTGGGATGGAGCTGAACCGAGCTGTGCCCTCCTCTGCTGTCAGCCCTCACAACGAGAGAGTAACAGTGGGTCAGGATCATGGACACAGACCTCCTCCTCCTCCTCCTCCTCCTCCTCCTCCTCCTCCTGCTCCCCTCCCAGCACAGCTGACTGCAAGGGGGGATGACAGAGTTACTCAAGCTCACTCTGATCGTTACCAAATCCGAGCTTGACCTTTCTGCATCCTCTGTGAGAACAAATGGTGATGTTACCTGGCCATGCCAACCCAGCTGGGACGCTGCTGGAGCAGAAGGAAAAGCAGCAGAGGCGGGAGCAGGAGCAAAGGACCCCTCTGAGGAGATCATGTAGGTTCTCACATTTCTATTTGGCCTCTCTGCTCCGCTCCTCAGGGAGCAAAGCAAGGCATTGAAATAACATAAGAGCCCATTGCTTCACAGTGCTGTGGCTCTGAAATGGTGAAAATGCCCTACAGAGCCCTGAGCAACCTTCAGCATCATCGTCTGCAGCACAATTCCCATCCCTCCACAACATCCCTGCTCTGGAGAGAAACAGGAGCCACAAATACCAAAGCTTACAGCTGTGCTGCACTGCCCTAAACATCTCCCTCTCTGCTCTTCTGTGTTCACTGAGGGAAGAAATCGCTTTAAGCAGGTGAGACTCCAGGAACTGGAGCTAGAACAGCAGCAGGAGAGGCAGAGCACTGCAGGAGCTGGAATTCTGGGAGGGTTGGAGGAGAACAGGGCAGGATTCCTGCCAGGTGATGTTAAACACCATCTCCAGCACAACCTGCCTTGGCTGTTGACTTTGGATCTCTCCTGAGAGTCCTGTAGCCCAACATGGCAAACCAGGGCCATTCTGACCCCACAAGGAAGCCCCAGCTCAGCTTCCCCAAGACACCCCAAGCCAGCAAGGGGAGGCTTCCATGTTTTTTTTTTCTTTTCCACATTTATTTTTATTCCCTCCAAAATGAACATAAATGGACCAAATCTTTTTGCACCAGAAGCTGTTCTTTGGTGACCTGCAATTCTGCTGGATAGACCACGGGAAGTCCCTGCAGAGGCTGGGGCACTCCAGGCAGACTCCAGGTCGAGTTCCCATTGCCCAGCTGCAAGGTCCCAGTGCTGTAGGACTGGGAAAACCTCTGTCCTAGCCCACAAGCTGCTTTTCACCCCATCAGGGTCCATATCCTGAGATCAGACCCCAAAACACCTCTCAGCAACCTAGGACAAGGCACAACAGCCTGGTAGAGGCTGAGCTTCACCCCTGCTTACTCCTATTTCCCAGCCTGTGCTCTAAAATCAGCTCTCCCCCACCCCAGTCCTTCCTTCCTCCCTTTCCCTCTGGTCCTGCTCCCAGAGGAAGCCCAGCACAGGAGCCCAGCTGTGGTCAGCCACAGGAAAGCAGCTGGAGATGCTGCTGGGAGCTCGATTTGGGGTGGGGGAAGGCAGGTGTTGAGCTCTGCAGCTGAGCAGCAGGAAACGCTTGAAAACAGGTTGAAAAGCCAGTTATTGGAAAAGCAAACACACAACTCCAGCTGCTCAGCAAACCCCCACTCCCCAAAGGCAGCAGAACTCAAGGACCTCAGCACCAGAACCTCTGCTGCAGCAGTGACCCCAAGCACCTGTGAACTGCTTCAAATGCTTCTGTCTTGGCAGATTTGGGAGGAAACTTCTGAATAGGGTCTCTCTGGAAAGCAAATTTAAACGGCCCCTCCCCCCAGCTGGTCTGGGAAAAAGAATTTCCTCGGAGATAAGTGGAAAAAACTATTTATTTAACAAACAAAATGCCCACAAGCACAAAGAATGAATAATATGAAACAATAAAACCTCTCACTGTTCCAAAGAGAGATGGTGAACCTGAGAAAATCTTTGCTGTGGGTAGCTCAGCTCACTCAGTGTTTTATCTGTCCCAGTCCCTCTGCAGGTGCCAGCCCTCAGTGCTCCTCTGGGGTTTTCAGTCTGGAGCAGATTTAAACAGTCCCAAGAAAAAAGGAAAAAACAGTCCAGGGAACTTCTCTGCCCTAGCTTGCTGAAACTAAAAAGCAAAAAAGATCTCTGTCCCAGCCACAGTCCGGAGAGGAACGTGCAGGAGGAGAGCTGTTCTCAAAACAAACCTGGCACTGCTTCACTCCCTGCTTCGCTCTCAGAGCCAGTCTAAGGCACAGAACTCAACACACAGCACAGACAGAACAACAACTGGGGGTGCAAATATAAAGTCACCCTAGGACAGCTTCTGTCAATGTCCCAGCAAGGTCAGCTGAGCTCAAATCAGACCCTCCTGCAGCCCAGCACGAGGGCAGAGCTCAGCTCCGGCCCTTTCAGCACACCAGGACCTGTCCTGCACTCCCCTGGGTTTGCAGCAAATTCCTCCAGCACCACATTCCCAACCTGCAGGAATCAAGAGCCAGAGGAATCCAAAGGCTCTGGACTCTTTGAAGCAGCCAGAGCAGTTGCACGCAATATTCCAGCCACGTCTAATCGCGTTTTAACACTTAATAACCTGTTTTCCCCTGCTAATCCCCTGCAGCAGCAAGCTCCACCAGCGGGATGTACATCCCACCAAATCCAGCCTGGGGCACAGCCACGGGCTGAGGGACCACAGCCAAATCCCTCCCAGCACCACGATTACAGAATTGGGTACTTTTTCAGCATCAGCCTCCTGCCCTCTGACTCCAGCAGCAAAACAACCTCAAGAAAGATGCTTGAGGGGAAAAAGGGATCATCAAACATATTAAATTCTAAATAAGAGGAGAGAAGAGGACACAGAAAATTCAATCTCTTGAGTCTAGAGCCCTTCCCAAAGCATCTCCCACATTCAAAATTTATAGACTTGTCTGTTTCCCTTTTTTATCTACATCTTTGCAGAACAAATTCTCTCAGTGGCCATTTCAAAACAAAAGAATCTTTGTCTGTGTTTACTTGACAGCAGCGGATTAGGATAAAATAACTTGCATTTCAGAAGGGTTTTTTTTATTTATTGTTAAGATGCAAAGCCTCTACTGCAGCGAATCACCAAGCAGAGAATCCATCTGAGGAATGATTTCTGGCACACACCGAGAAACTTGGCTTTTGGAGAGAACCTCCGAGAAAGGTATTCACATACAAAAATCAAATTTTAAACAGGATTAACTTCTGGACTGTGACATTATCCATTTTTCCTTTTCATGCTCCTGCCTCACATCTATGTTTATTTTGGTTATGACCGGCTGCTCGCACAGTTCAGGAGCCAGCAAAGCTCTGGGCAGGGCTGGGGCATTTTCATCTCTCCCTTTGAACTGCAATAGTTGAGGCTCAAGGCTGGGCAGGTCACCCTGGGAGAAACCAGACTGGACCAGCCTAAACTGGACCAGGGACCGTGAACTTTGGCATTCATCCACAACCCAAAGGAGTTTTTGGTTGCAGGTGATTTTAAAGCAAATGATTTTTTGCCATCCCCCAGCTCCCTGCAGCCACCCCAAGCCCAAAGGCACTGGAGGACACGGGCAGCTTCCCCTGCACAGCTGGGTCTGGCAGGACACGTGGGGACAGCACAGACCTGGGGACAAGGAGCAGCACAGACACAGGGACAAGGAGCAGCATTAATGGGGACAAGGAGCAGCATTAATGGGGACAAGGAGCAGCACAAACAGCCACAAAAGCTGGGATCAGCCCCAGGAGGCACTGCAGGAGCTGACACTCACCACAAGCCCACCCCGTTTACACTCCAGCTCCACTGCAGAGCAGCTCACCCCAGAGCAGTGGAGGAGGGTGCTGGCAGGTCCCCTGCAACATCCATTAATTCATCAATGATGCTCCAAAAGGCACTTCCAGGAGTGGGAACAGCAGCAGGGGCCAGGCTCCTTCCCCACCAGGAGCCCATTCCTGGGAAACACTCAGGCCTGGGCATGGCAGGAACTCTTCCCGAGCCACTGGCCATGAACCTGTCCAGGTTTGTGCAGATTCCCATTCCTCATCACGCCAAGAGCTCATCTGCCCAGCACAATTAACCTGCTCCTCTGAGCTCGCCTCCAGCCCAGCTTAACAGCAATATTTCCTGGCTTTCCCTGGGATCCAGAACACATGTTAATTAAATGCCAGTTTGTTATTCAAACAGACCTTGGGAGACTTCACGGTGCTAATAAGCAGCACATCCATTGCTGCCCCCGCCCTCCCCACTTGGATGTTCTTTCCATGCTCCTCCTCGTGAGCTCTGCCTCCCCTCAGCCAGGGGAGACCTCTGCAGTGCCCTCCTCATCCTCCTGCTCCAAAGAGAAGGATCAGAGCTGCCCACAGGTGCTCTCAGAGCCTGCAAGGATGGAGTTTCCCCATCTCCCCCTTTCCCAGCGCACCAGGGAGGCTGCCCAGCATCCATCACCCTTCCTGCCTTTTCCAGGGCTGGGATTGTTGGTTCCTCCAGCCAGATCCTCCCCCCAACAGCCACAGACTCTCACAGGGGACAGAGGGAGGTCTGCAGTGACCCTGGCCAGCTCCTGGCATTCCCTGAGGCCTTGGCCCCGCTCTGCTTTGGGGGTCACTCACTCCTGGGAACAGCTACATCGCCCTGGGGCACAGCCAGTCCCTACAAACCAGTGTGACAGGAGAGGCTGGACCCCAAAAGCCTGAACCAGGTGTCAAAGAGGGAGAAAAAGCCTCTCAGGTTGTGCCTGCCGAGCTTCGGGGACAAAGAACACAACCTGCCTCCAGCATCTTCCTCCAGACACAGGAGAGAGGATGCTTTGTGTTTAAAACCAGTGTGTGAGGCCATGAATGAAGCTCATCTTCCCCAATAAGAAGCACAGCAACAGCCAAATGTGCAGCAATTCATCTGGAAGCAATAGTTTGTTTGGCAAAGCCACTGAATATACGAAAGAAATTGGATTTGCATCGAATTTTTGAGCTTTCTAACAAAGCAGGACTTGCATTACCGAGTTAGAAAGCTAAGAGGCCAAAATCTTGAAAAATTAGAGGACCTAGGTCATAATTTACTTCTTTTCCTCTTGAAATGAGACCAGTCAGGCATTACCAGAAGCAAGGTTCCATCTGCACCACCTCAGAGCAAAGCAGCATCTCTCCCAGCTAGCAAGGCCAGTGCTCACAGCCCCCACAGGGCCAAAGAGAGTCAGACAAGAGGGTGAATCCATTTACACACCTTGATTTTATCA
This sequence comes from Prinia subflava, assembly GCF_021018805.1. NCBI lineage: Eukaryota > Metazoa > Chordata > Aves > Passeriformes > Cisticolidae > Prinia > Prinia subflava. The sequence goes on from NC_086258.1 coordinate 18,573,827, forward strand.
CCTGAGCCCCTAAGTGTGGAGCATTTGAGGTGTGAGGGCCTGAAAAAGGAGATTTTGACCCAGCTCCAGGGCTGTGCTGACACTGCTCCCAGTCAACAAGAGACAGCCAAGGATGCAGTCCGTGGATTCAGAGGTCTGGGTTCAGCTGATGACAAAGATAAAGATGGGAAAAGCCACTCCAAGGCATCCAGAAAGGGGATAAAGAGCTGAGTAATGGTCTTTTTGCCATTATTTCACCCCAACTTTAGAGCCCTCTGGGGGCTCTAGCCACTAGCTAAAAATTAGAATATTTCTCTTCTACATTTCAGTACCTTCATAAAACCACAGAAGCCTTTTACTTTTCCCTTCCCTAAAGAGCAATTTCCACTCCCTGCAGGCCACAAGTGCCCAAACCCACCGAGACCTCCAAGCACCTGAGCCCAATCCTGCACAGCTCAGAGCAGGGGCAGCCCGCACACCCCACAGTGCTGCCAGCTGAGGGGCTGCTCCTGCTGCCTCCCCATTTTCTGCTGAGAGCAGGGTCAGCACTCACACCCCAGCACTCATCCCTGGGTGAACGAGCTCCTGCATGTGAGCACAGCCACACAGCAGAGCTCCCCTGCCGTGGCAAGAGAGGCCAACAGAGCCGTGCTGGGAATCCCAAAAAGGGCCAGGATGGGATGGGAATGGAAGGTCCATCCTCCTGCACGCCTGGCACTCATCACTGAGCTGGGCAGTGCCCTGCAGCACCACGAGGGCCAGGCTGGGCACGGAGCTCACCTTCGGTGCGGATGGTGAACGGGGAGTCCCCCAGGCGCTTGGCGGAGAACTGCCCTCCCAGGGACGTCATCAGGAAGCACAGGGTGAAAAATCCAATGCCCAGCACGAAAATCCTGCGGGAGAGAAAGCAGAGCTGGAGCAAGGGGTGAAGAGGAGCCAGCTCCTCCCTCCTGGGGCAGCCCCACCATCACCCCTGGGGTGATCCCTTTGCACAGCAGCAGGAGAGGCTCTGGCTTTGGGTGTCTGGGACAGTCCCCCCTCCATCCCTGTGGTCACCCCACCCTCCCTGGCAGGGGGCATCTGTGCAGCCCCAGCCCCTCCAGCTCCACGTGCACTTCACAAAGAGCCCAGGGCTCAAACCCTGGACTCTGCCCAAACCCTGGCACTGAGCAGGGGGTTCTGCCCGAGAACCCCCTGTGAAATCCCTGCAGCCTGCTCCAGTGGGCAGCCCTTGAGGAATCCTCTACTGGGCTCAAGGGGGAGTGGTGGATTTGCCTTTTCAGTGGGGAAGCTGAGCCAGACCACAACTGCTCCTATGATGCTCCACCAGACCCAGCCCAACAACCCAGACACAACCCAGACCTCAGGAACCACCACAATAAACAATACCTGTGCTCCCCTGGGAGAGAGGAGTAAAGAGAGACCTTTACCTTCCCTTCCTCCCAAAGGACCTAAAAAAAATCCACCCTTTCATTTTTTAAATAAAGCCTTTTGTTCCCCTGTAACTAGGCCACCAGCATTGTCACTGTGTCCCCTGTGCACCACGGGACCAGGAGGGACCTGCACCGGCCCGGGGCCATCCCATCACTGCTGGGCTGGCAGGGAAGGGGCTCCAGGGACACACTGGGCAGGATGTCACCCCCAGTGAGGGGCAGGAGCTCCCAGCACTGCTCCTGCCCAGGCCAAATCCAGGCCAGTCCCTCTTTTGGGGGTGGAAGGGCTGAAGGCAAGAGCTCGGTGCCAGCCTGGCTGTGGCGCTCCAGGGAGTGTAAAGCAGAGTGCTGTGTGCCAAGGGATGGATGCCTGGCCTCCTTCCACTGCTCAGACACGCTGCCATCACCCCCGAGACTCGGGGAGAGGCAGCAGCCTCCAGCAGACACACGGGAAAAGCCCTGGCAGAGGCAGTGCCAGGTGTCAGTGTGACAGCTCCCAGAGCAGCTGTGTGAGCTCAGCCACCAAACCCAGGGGAGACCTCGAGGAGGAGAAACAGAAAAGACAATTCCCAGCCAGCCTCGTGAAACAACAGCTTTGTCTCCCAGCAGGTGAGTCCTGCGTGGGGCAGGGAGCTGAGGAAAGCCTCGAGGGCAGCATCGCTGCCTCTCAGCATCCCTGAGCCACAGGGAAGCAAACCACAGAGGACAGAGCCTCCAGCCCTGCTTCCCAAGCTCACAGCATCCTCCACTGGGCTGGGGAGTTGCACACAGGCACAGCACAGCCACCCAGGCTGCTCCAGGTGCAGAGGAGCCCTCAGCCCTCCACCTGAGCATTGCTACACAGCTGAAAGGCAGAGGAGTAGGAACCAGCCTTCAGCTCTGGGCTACAGCCCGCCAGCACTGCAATTATCTGCTGCTGGAAAGGGCTAACAAATAAAGTGACCTGCTTCAAAGCCCTCGTTAGTGACTGGAGATGTGGTGGAGAGCTCAAGTACTGGGTCAAGCAGCTCAAGAAGGGCTGGGCTTCCCCAGGGAGATCTAGTGGAGGAGCTCCCCAGTGTCCCAGCACAGCATGGCCAGGCTTTCCTTGCCAGGAAAGATTCCTGGGCAAGACATGGCACTTACAGGGGATGCCAGGAGCTCCCTCCCCACCTCCAGGCAGCTCTGATGTGCTGTCACACAGACAGCACACACCTGAGCCCCGGATCCAGGGCAGCCTCACTCCCAGCAGCAGCCAGCTCAAGAACAAAGGGTTTCCTCTGCCTGCTCCGAGGAGGAGCAGCCCTGCTCACAGCAGACAGCCCCTCACTGCTGCCCATCCCCATGGATCAGCCCTGCCCCATCCCCATGGATCAGCCCTGCCCCATCCCCGTGGATCAGCCCTGCCCCATCCCCAGGGATCAGCCCTGCCCCATCCCCGTGGATCAGCCCTGCCCCATCCCCGTGGATCAGCCCTGCCCCATCCCCAGGGATCAGCCCTGCCCCATCCCCAGGGATCAGCCCTGCCCCATCCCCAGCAGCCCAGGGACACCCGGCCATGGGCTCTGGACACCAGCACAGCTCCCCATCCCTGGGAAAAGCAACACCCTGGGCTTGTCAGCACTAATGAGCTGCACACACAGCACCAGCACAAACACTCCCTGACAGCCAGGGCCAGAGCTGGCCTGGGAGAGCTGATTTACCTGGAGAGCTGACCCACCTGGAGAGCTGACTCACCTTGGAGAGCTGACCCACCTGGGAGAGGGATGCTCAAGTGCCTCACTAAACCTGCCTGACATCCCCGTGCAGGGTGGACCAGCTCAGGTCCCTTTCATTTCCAAACGAGCAGCCCCTGGAGGGGTGGAAAGCAGTTTTTACAAGATGTATGAACCACCGTGCACTCCCTAACCCGGGTTCCCATCCCTGGCTACAGGCACAGCTGGTGAGCCCCACGAGCAGTACCCAGTGCAGCAGAGCCACCCCTCCCCAGCAGATGCTGACGAAGCATCAGGCTGTGGAATCTGCACACAAACACGACACAGACTCAGCCCCCTCCCCAAAGCAGACCTGGAGAAGGGTTTCCAGAGAGCCATGGTCCAGCTCCAGCAGGGAGGTGATTGTGGAGGCAGCAGAGCGTCCCTGATGCTGCAAAGCAGCGTGGTGTCCCATAAATAGCTTGGAGAGGGGGTGATCTGGGGACATTAGTGCACTGCCATTAGCACAGCCTGAGCCCAGCGCAGTGCTGGGGCTGGGAAAGGCTCTCAGGAACGCACTGGAGGGGATTGCTGCACCCAGCTTGGCTTTGGAGGGAGGAATTTGCCCTTAGGGAACGATGTCTACCACGGCACCTCCCTGGCAGGAGAGGACAACAGCAGGCTGGAGAAGAAACAAGCTGAAGGGAGTCAAAGCCCAACCAAGTCCTGCACCCCAGGGTCCTCCCTTGGAGCACAAAACCCAACCATGGCCCTGTCCTGGCACCCCTTCCCCCAAGGGGGATTTTAACAAACAATCGGCTGGATAAATACCCAGACCTGATCCTGCTCTCACACCTCCTATTGACAATATCTTCATCATTATGCGAGACCTTGTTGACGCTTTTTAATCTTCATAATTACAGTCTGGCAAGGAGGGATCGTTAAACACTGAGCAGAAAGAGAAAGGGGAAGGGAAGGAAAAGATACAAAGGTGATCTGTGCTCTACCATCTCCCTAGGAAACGAAACCTTTTTCATTTTGACTGGATTACAGAGAGAGTAGCGGAGATGCAAGAGGCTTTTTTCGTAAATAAAAATAATAAATAATAAAAAGAAAAAAGAATTGGAGCCTTTCTGGAATTGCTGTCCTTGGGAGATCAGTGGATCCAGCCCAGAGCAGTGCTGCAGGGCACAGGGAGGGTCCAGGGCTGGACTCTCAGCCCGAGAACCCCAATTCCTTTACTTTTGCTGATGTTCTCCCAATGAATTAAAATGCCTGGCCCAGCCCCAGCTGAGTGGAAACTCCTTAAGCAGAAAACAAATTCCCCACAAAGCAGGTAAAACATACCAGATCCCAGATGGTCCAAATGCACTGGGTCTTCTTCCCCAAAATCAAGACTAACTCCCTGAAGGCTGTGGAGTTCCAAGGACCAAATAACATCTATCCTGCATGCTGGCTTTGCCTGTCATCCAATGTCACGTTTAATTCATTGCTCAGGCACAGTTCTGGTGCCAAACCCCTCTCCACATCCTCCCCAAACTGAAATGTTCACAGTTCTGGGCTCTGGCTCAGTGCCCAAACGAGAAGAAAGCAAAATTCCTCAAGTCTTAAATGCAAATTGGAAGTGATGCCCCGGTCGTGGAGGATTTCATGGAACTGAAAGCTGGATGTGACCAGGAGGGTCTGAGTGCTGAGCTGGGCTGTGGTGGAGGAAGGCAGGCCAGCAGCACCCAACAGGATGGGACTGTGACACTGGGAATGTGACACCGGGACTGTGCCCTCGGTGCCACATCACCCAGCTGGGACCCACAGGGAGAATCCCACACAGCTGCAGGGGGAAGTCAGGGGCTACACAGTCAGGTAACATCTTTTATTAGACGAGTTTTCTACTCCAACAGCTGAGCCAGCATTCCTGCCAACAGAAGTCAGGTTAATAAATGATCCCTCAATCCCTTTTTGCTGGGAGCCTGACAGGGTTGTGGTGCTGTCAAACTGATGCTCAGCCATGGGCACCATGACCCACCAGGGGATCAGGGTGAACCCTCCCACGGACCACTGTGACATCCTGTGGAAAGCCTGGCTTTGGTTTCCAGCTGGCAAACAGCACTACAGAGCCAAGAGCTGGACCAGGGCCCCTCGGTGAATTCCTGCCTGGATCCAGCACATCACAAACGAGAGTCCCTTCACTGCTGAGATGAAGTCAGAGCCACCTCTGGACATTCCTCTGGATCTCCAGACTGATCTGCTCCCTCTCCCCATCCCTTTCTGCCGGTGCTCTCCCAGCTCAGGGCTCGGCATTGCTTTGCTAAGCGTGTCTGGAGGGAGGTTAATGAAATGTTTTGGTGCACAGGATCAGATTTCCTGTGTGCTGTTTGCCGATGGCCCCGCTCCCCCGATGGCGATGGCAGCGATCCACATCAGGCAGGGGATGGCACCACGGGGCTCCCTGGAGCAGCCAGGCTTTGGCCAGCCAGCAGCAGGGCACCCATTTACAGCACCCATCCTGACTGCCAGGATCTTCTCCCACCCCTGGAGGCCATCCCTGACCCACAGAGCTGAGGATGTGCAGTGCTGGTGTTACGGGAGCAGAGCTGATTTGGAGCTGGGCAGTGCCAACTCCCACCCAGCTGGGCAGGGGACAAGGTGACACAGGACTGTGGCATGAAGGGTCACACTCGGTGTTACAGCAGCTTAGAGGAGGGGCAGAGGTCCTGGGCACTGCAGGACAGTCAGGAGAGGGTCTCGGGAATGCCTTGCACAGGGAGAGCCTGACTGTTAAGAACAAGGTAACCCCGCTGGTTCCAGTGGCATCAGTACTGGTCTGTACTGGTTGGAGAGCAGAAGCCAGCCCAAGGCACATGGCCAGGACAGTGCAAGGTCTCCACCAGAGCCCATCCAGCCATCACAAACCCCTCATCCACACACATCCTCATCCCTAATGGGATTGGTGACCACCCTGAAATGCACTCCCTGCGCTCTCCCACCCTGACCCCAGGTCACTGCTGAGGATGGGGTTCCCCTGTCCCAGGGGTGATGCCCGGGGCACAGGGCTGCTCCAGCCAGTCACTTCCTCACTGTGGAATTCAAACAAAGCAAACAGCCAGGCAAAGAGCATTCCCCGGGGTGAGCGTGTCCTTCCCGTGTCTCGCAGTCACTCCGTGCTCTGCTCGGAGCCAGCCCGAGCTGCGGGAGCCCTCACACCTCTGCCGCGGCTTGGTGGCATCCCCTCGGCCGAGCTCCCCGGAGCCAGGGCAGTGCCGCGGGATCCAGCAGCAGAAATCGCTCAGGCAAGCAGAGCCAAGCTCTCCCGAGGACAGGCAGAGAACCTGTGCACACCTGAGTGCCAGCGAGCCCTGCGAGCCCAGCCTGTCCTTCTGCACGCCTGGGCTAAGGAAAAGGCAGCGAGCACATCCCTGCCGTGACCCCAGAGCTCCAAACACAGCAGGGAGCGCTGGGAGCCGCTGGGCTGGGCTCACCCCACCCTGAGCTTCATCCCCGGCACGTTCTCCGCGATCTCTTAGGGGGTTTGGTCCCTCTCCCCATCGAAAAACCACGTAACATCCAACATCTCCCGTGAGTCTGAAGCCCGGGAGCAACCCAAGCACATCTCCAGTGAAGCAAAGAAACCGAAGAGAAAGGGCTGGAGAGGGGACGAGAATGCACGGGAGCAAAAACGAGGAGTTAGAGCAAGGGGAAAAGCAAAGGGTGGGTACGGGTGTGCTGGAGCCGGAGGGGTTCAGGTTTGGACATCCCCCCCAGCCCTACTGCCGGGTCAGGGTGGGTTTCGAAACCCCGAGCTGCACCAGCAGGCTCAAAGCAGAGGAACCGAATCCCCCCGAATATCAACATCCCCGAGAGCGGTGCTCAGAACCGCCAGCGGCGAGCAGAGCCCCGCGATAACCCCGGAGACAGCGGCGGGGGAGCCGGGAGCCGCCGGGAGCCGCAGGAACCGCACGGTGCCCCGCGGGCAGAGCCGCCCGCATCCCCGCCGTGCCCGGCCGGGCTCCATCCGCACCCTGCGCCCCCCGCGCACACACACGGAGCCCGGGCAGCCGAGCCCCCCGCACACACACACGGAGCCCGGGCAGCCGAGCCCCCCGCACACACACACGGAGCCCGGGCAGCCGAGCCCCCCGCGCCCAGCCCGCTCCCACCCGCAGGAGCCGGGCGAGGCCAGGAGGAAACACCAACTTTACCTAAAGGGTCTCAGGGTGACGAGGCATCTTCTGACCATTATCTTGCCATCCGCGTTGACAGTGATCATCGTTCGAAGTTGCGGGCAGGGGCCGGCCCCGCACCCCCCCGGAGGCAGCGAGGGCGGCAGCGAGCGGGGCTCAGCGGGCGGGGCGCGGGGCTGCGCGGGGGCGCATGGCGGGGGCACCGGGGGGACGCGGGGACACCCCCCGCCCTACCCTTGCCCCTGCCCGCTGCCGGCCGAGCCCATGGCCGGGCCCCGGGCTCCGCTCCGCTCCGCGCACCCCGCGCTCCGCCCCGCACCGCCCCGCGGAGCCTCCGCCGCGCCCCGCGCTCCATCTAGCGGCGACCCGGCCCCGCCGAGGGGCTCCGGCCGCGGGGGTGGGGGACGGGGGGTGCGGCAGCCCCCCGAGGGGAGGGGATGGCGGTTTTGGGGGAGGATGGCCGGGTTTGGGCGGAGAGGGCGGCAGCATCGCCGCGCAGGTGACAGCCCCCGGCGGGGACCTCGGGGGGCAGGGATGGCCCTTCGGGGGGGCAGTCAGACCACAAGTGTCACCGAGCACCGTGCCCGGTGCTGTTTGATTTGGTGGGGGTCAGGAGCAGGGCAAACCTCCCTGGTGGGAAAGGCAGGTCTGGAGTCTCTGGCAGCACCAGGCTGCAGCTCTGTGGCCCCATCGCTGTTTTCTCTCTGGGGGGCACAGCCACAGCCCAGGATGTGGCTCCACAAAGTCCCCGGGGATCCCAGGGTGCTGCCAAAAAGACCGGGGCGGTGTCCTTGGGAAGACAAAGAAAGGGCCATGAGAGCTGAGGCGGGAGAAGCAGTGCTGAGCTCAGCAGAGGTGTTCCTGGGTCTCCTGTGAAAGGCGACAAGCACAAAAAGCCTCCCAAAAGTTGGGACTTGAAGGAGCCAAGTGTGCACAGAGCCCAGAGATGCCCCATTTCCAACCCCAGCCAGGATGGCTGCACCCCATTGGGGGTGAGGGAAGGATGCAGCACCCTGGGGTGAGCACGGAATGGCTGGAAGGACAACGCTGTCCCCCATGTGCACTCTTGGCCAGGCTACAGGACAGGGCCAGGCCATGGTCTGGGGGGCTGTGGTGCCAACAGAGCACCCCTCATGCCACACTGGCCCCGTGGCTGGCACTGGATACCAGCACAGGTACCAGAAAGCACAGGGTGACACTGGGGACAGCTGTCCCTTTGCCTTGCCCACAGTGGGATGCTCTTCCCCCATGCTCTTCCCCAGCCTTTCTCCATCCCATTTTTCCCCAGAGAGAGAAACCCCCCTCCAGCCCCACTGCCTGGCCTGGATTCCTGATCTGCTCCTCCAGTGCTGAGCCGTTCCAGCGCCCTCCCAGCACCAGCCACTCACTCCTCTACAAACCACCCTTGATTGTGCACAGTCCCAGGGTTTTCCCGAGGGGCTGATGAGGAGGAAATGCTGCTGTGATGCTGTATTTCCCTTGGCATCCCACATGCTCACACTGCTTCCTTCTCCCCACTGGAAACCAGGGGTGCTTTGGTCAGCAAAGCTCCAGGGAGCAGAAGCTGCAGCAGCACCAGCCATACGTGAGCTCAGGGACAGCAGCTGGAAACTTACCCCAAACCAGAATTTTTCCTCATAAAACCCAAGCGTAAAATCATATTCTCCAGGACTTCTTAAATGCAGAAGGATTTTTGTGTTCATCCACACTTTTCACGGGCAGATGACAAGGAAGGGGCCGTTGCCACACCAGGTCCGGGCAGGATCACAGCAGGATGGGATGCACAGACTGGGGATTTGCAGGAAGAGTGGCTCAGCAGCCACACCAAACCCTCAGGTCACCTTGGCAAGGACACCCTTCTCTGAAGGTCCCCCCACATCCTCTGGGGACCTTATGGACACAGCCAGGCAGCCCCAGGGTGTGGACAGGCCCCAGACACCAGCTGGGTGCTCAGTCCATGCTATTTTTGCTGCAGCTGGGAGCATCTGGCCTCCTCTGGAAAGAGCACCTGGCATTCTTCACCTGGCCACTGGGCAAGGAGGGTGGCAGCAGCCTAGTGAAGGTGCTGTGGGCATCCTGCTACCCCTGATTTCCTGCCTGCTCACTCCATTCCCAGCTCCTGCTGCTCTGACTGGAATTCTTATTCCTCACCTGAGCTGTAAAATCACCTCAAAATGTGGTGCTGCCCTCCAGAGCCCGGCTCCAGCTGGCAGCAGGAGGCAGAGCCCTTCATTCCAAGAGCTTCTTTCCAAGGTCAGCTCAGCTCCACGGGGCTGGAAACCCTCCTAATGCACATAAACACTGCATGGAGTGGGTGGTGGGGCAGCCAAGCCACTGCCTGGCGTGTGCCAGGATCCAGCTGTGCCTCCCCAGGAGCCTGGGAGGGACAGGGAACAGCCCACCCAGGAGTGCAGGGCAGGGGCACCAGAGCTCCAGTGAGGGGTGAGTTCTGTGGGATGGGACCCTCTGACCTCCTCAAGGATAACACCAAGGTCCTTCTGTGCATCCCACAGGCTCTGGATCCTGCCAATCCAGCCCTTCCCTGAGGCCAGTGGCAGCGGCTTCCCAGCAGGAAAAGTCTGGGGTGTGGTGAGGCACCACACATTAATTATTTAAGAATTAGGGGTGAGCTACATTGAGGGGAGAAGGGACCAGGGAGGGGATGGTGTCCTCCCATTCCTCCTTCCAGGGCTGATCCTGGGCTGGAAAATGCCCCCAAAGGGTTTGGCTGTTCCTTGGGCAGGCAGAAGGCAGCTCAGCCACCTTGGCTTCCTCCAGGTGCCTCCTGAAGCACTGACCAGGAAATAAATAAAATAAAATAAAATAAAATAAAATAAAATAAAATAAAATAAAATAAAATAAAATAAAATAAAATAAAATAAAATAAAATATATAGAAATCTGCTGTTGTCAATCTCCATGTACATCCTGGCAGGGTGCTGGGGTCAGCAGGGAGCAACAGTCAGAGTTACTTCTGCCACTCCCAACTTCCACCAGAATCAGCTGTGCAGGATCCATCACCCCAGGGATGGGAATGTGGCATTCCCCACCCCCAGGGCCCTCATCCCTGAGGAGAAATGCTGCAGCAGCCAGTCCTTTCCCTGTGCTGCTGCTTGAAACAAAAGCTTAATTAACTACCAGCTCGCTGTCTGTTTAGAGGGATAAATCTAAAATCCAAGGATGGTAATAAAGCAGTGAATTATCTTCTTCGGCAGCTGAGAAGCAATAGCCCCAAAAATCAATGTGCTGAAGTTATACTGCACACACACACACACACACACACACGTTTGTTATTCTGAATTCAGCAGCAGCAGGGAATGGAGAGAACCAACCCAGCAGCCAGCTGACCCAAAAGAAGCCAATTTTGCACCAGTTAGAGCCCCTGCCCACCCAGAGACAGACCTGGAGCATCTCCAGTGCAGGCTCCAGGCTGCCCCTCCACAGCCCTGCCTGTACTGGGGGCAGGACCAAAACAACAGCTCTGACACCAGAGCATCCTCTGGGGATGGGACCCACCCTGCACCACTGGCCCAGCAAGTTTGGGAGGAAACCTCTGAATGGGGTCCCTTAGAAAGCAAATTCAAGCGGCCCCTCCCCTCCACCGGTTTGGCAGACATAAACCTCCTTTGAGAGAAGTGGAACAAACTGTTTATTTAACAAGCAAAGTAGTCACAAACATGGCAAATGAGTAATACTAAACAATAAAACCTCTCATTATTCTGAAGAGATGGCAAGTTCAGAAAGTCTCTGCTGTGGGTGTAGCTGGGCTGGCTCAGTCTCTTATCAGTCCCTCCAGCACTGGAAATGCCATCCTGGGCCTCACAGGTGGGAGTTCTGAGTGTTCTTCTGGGTTTTTTCAGAGCAGGGACAATCAGTTCCAAGAAAAAGAAAAGCCACAGTCTGAGGAACTCCTCTGCCTCAGCCAGCTGAAAACTAACCCAAAGGAAAGGAGAGCCCCCTCCCACTGTCTGTGCTGCAGTGAGCACAGCCCATGAGAAGAAACATGCAGAACTTAATATCCAGCATAAACAGAGCAGACAATTGGGGATACAAGGATCATAAAGTCACCTTAGGACAGCCAGCAAAGACCTTGGGAATTTTCAGCTGATCCCTGGTAGCTGTGCAGCCCCAAGTCCCCAAGCTCCCTGACCAGCCGTGCCTGCACAGGACATCACGGTGTGGGTCACCACAGCTGCAGGAGAGGGGCTATAGGTGCAGGGGGGCTGTAACCCACCAGAAATAAAGCTTAAAATACTTTTCTGCAAAGGTCACAGACACACACTCCTCACTGCTGAACTGGGGCACCTCCAGACAAGCCACAGTGACAGGATTTATCTGGGCTTTTGGTGGGCAGTGCCCGTGTACTGGGAATCCAAAGCACCCAGGACCCTCCAGAGAGTCCCCACTCCAGCCCAGGGCCTTCCTTCAGTGCTTTCCACAGCCTGGGGGTTGGATCTGCCCATGTTTCCTCTTGGAGCGTCCTCTCCAGCCTCAAGCCACTGGGTCTTCATGGAAAAACAATGATCCCAGAGGGGGAGAATCACAGCAAACAGTGGAGCTGTAATGTGCTCTGACAAGCCACTTCCTTAAGTTCTCCCCTCGCACAGTCCTGCCCTTGAGATAAGAGAGATAATTTGATTGCAGGGGCTGCAATGCCCAAATGCTTTGGGCATTAGGATCACTTAGTCACTGTAACTCGTCTGTCCCCCCCAGGCGACATTGCTGGGGACAGGGAGCTCTTTTATTGACACGGAACAACTCTGCTCCACCACTGGCTCAGCCTCAATTGCTGCATTCACGCCTCTGCCCATCTCTGTAGCAGCAAGGCAGAAAGGCTCCCAGCCTGGGCCTGACCTCCTGTGCCACTGAGCATCACCAGCCAGGGACAGCAAAAAAACCCTAAATTTGCTCCTCTGCTGGTGTTTGGAGAGAACATTGGGCAAAGAGCAGGGAGGGGATGGTGTATCCCCTTCCTGGTATCAGGAAACTGATGCTTTGGAAGGCTGGCCTGAAACAGAGACTGGACAGAGCTGGAGAATAAAGGCATTTATTGAAAGGTCTCCAGGATACACCAGGACAAGAGCCTGGCCAGGGCTACACCCAAGGGGGACCCAAAATGGGCACAAAATGGACAAACAGTCACGAGGTCTCACACTTTGATAAGTTTTGGTCCATTTGCATACTGGGGTTTAATTGTCCAATTACAGCTTCAAATTGTGAGGTCCCATCCTTCTTGTTCCTCCCTCCAGCCACCCTTGTTTGTGCTTTTGGGCTGAAAGTTGTCCTTGGTGTGCAGCAGGGAAAGGATTTGTTTTGTGTCCCTGCTCTGTGCAGAGCTGAGTGAACCTGAGTGTGAGCTCAGAGCTGCACCCCTGGGCAGCACAGAGTCTGAAACACATGAAAGATAAAAATTAAGACATCAGCAGTCCTAAAGCCACCTTGGCATCCCCACACAGGGGATGCTCAGGAGCTCCCCAAGACTGCTGAAAGGGACCAAGAGGAACCAGCGAGGATCCTGGGCACGGGTGGCCAGAGCAGTAAATGTGGGTGCTGAAGATTCACCCAACAGCCTAAAGTCCCTGAGACTACAGCCTGCGAAAAATGCAACATTTCCCTTCAACACTTGAAATCCAGGAACACTGCTCAGCTAACAGGCAGCAGTGAGAGAGCACCTGGCACTGCCCTGGGGGGATTTACCAATCATGAGCGTACCAGAATCTCTCCTCTGGTCCATGGGGCTGCTCTCTGTTCCCCAGAGAGGAACTCTGGGGGGTTCTCTGGGGCAGTTCTCCAGTTTACAGGGCTGTTCTCTGACCCCTGGAGCTGTTCTTGGGTCCCTGGAGTGGTTCTCGATGTTTTCTGGTCCCTGGGGATGTTCTCTGCTCCCTGGAGCTGTTTTCTGGAGCTGTTCTCTGCTCCCTGGAGCTCTCTGCATGGCTGAGGTCTCAGTGGGGTGCAGGGTACCACAGGCAGACACTGATCTCTGTCCCCTCCTGCCCTGGGACAGCAGCTGGGACCCCAGTGGTGACGTTCAGCACTTCTGCACTGCCGAAAGGCAGAGCCAGCAGCATCCCCGGGGCAGATCCGGCAGGGCTGGAGGCTGGCTGCAGCCCCCAGCCCACGGAGCATCCACTGGGGAGCAGGAGGGACATTCCAGCCCCTGCATCCCCAGGGATGCTGCAGCGCAGCCCAGGACACGTCCCGTGCTCAGGGACCTGCTGGAGGTGCACGGCCGGGTCAGGAGTGAAACTCGGGATTCTGCAGCTGCCGTCAGCACAGGACTGTCAGCGCTGCCTTGCGCGGGGAATTGGGGAAGTTCCTGCTCCTCCAGCCTGTCAGCACTGCGAATCCTTCACTTCCATTAGCTGCTAATTCACTAATTCAGCAGAGGAGAATAATCGACACACAGATCACTCCTCAGCTCCCAATAGGATTATCTGTTCCGAGAGCAGCGGGGAAGCTGAATTTCCCTTTCTCTCCCTGCTTAAATAAACTCATGCATTTTTCTCACTGTGTTAATTAAACCCAGCAACGACCCCGGCTCCGCCGAGAAGCGAACACAAAAGGTGAAAGGAAAACCTGAACCAGCTTTATCGGTCAGGAAAGGCTCCTGGCTCCCCGGCTGCAAAGGGAGATGCTCAGAGGAAACACGAGCAGCAATTAAAAATTAAAGAGAGAGGAAGATGCGTGCAGCAGAGCAGGGAGGTGCACTTGGATGGCTGCAGGGCATTAAGGGGCAGCTCCTAAACTCAGTTCCCTCCCTGGGCAGCTCTGCCCAGCTCCATCCGGGCAGGGGAGAGGGCACAGAGAAGAGACCAAGCTCAGGGTAAAGCAGAGCATCAGGGCTGGGTGGGAAATGCTGAACCGCTGCTCGTGAAGAGGAGAGAGCGTCCTTCCTCCCTTTGGGTGAGGTTATTTGAGGCTGAACACCCCAGAAAGCCCTCACCAGGAAGGGGACCAGGAATAAGTCAGGGGAAGAGGCAGCTCCGAGGGCTGGGGCTGTCCCTTTGCCCGGCAGACTTCTCAGAGCTGCCGGTTCAGGTTTGCCTCCCCCCGTGCCTCGCTGTCACACTCAGCCGAGCGCATTTCCCAGCCCGGTGCGGTCCCAGGAGGACAACACATTGCTCAGCCATTGCATTAGCATCGAAAGGACAACAAAAATCCTCTGGAGGAGCCTCCCAGGCTTGTTAGCACGATATCCTGAGCCCCTGCAGCAAGTGCAGTCTCCATAACCCCCAGGCATCCCACAGGATGAGGATGGATTTTATCCCCTGTGGAACAAACCCCTGTGGCACCACCATCACAGCTGCGATAAAAGTTGCTGTATCAGGAGGCTGAAAGTGGGAGAAGTCTCATTTTGCAGCCCCATCTCTGCCAAAAGGCTTCAAAATTAATCCAGGAAATCCTAAACTCTTCTGAATTATTCAAATTCTTGATGAAACAAATGGAAAGCCCGCAGCTATGGGCTGGGATTGTGCAATTAGACTGTTAGAAAATAAACCTCTGAAACCCTCAGACATTCAAACCTGAGAGACTACATGAAGAAAAATGTTCCCTTTTCACATACAATGAGTGGAAATAATTTTAGATGTTTATTATTATTATTATTTTAGAAAGGAAATGAGCATATTTCAATCCAGTCAAGAGTGAAATTGACTTTAACAACAAAGCAATTTCTATTAGTGGAGATAGAGGGGAAAAAATATGGATGAATAGGAAACTCTCAAAGAAATGTGTCAGACAGTGGCGGAATTAGGAATTAAGAGACTTTGCTTTACTGCTGATAATAAAAGCACATAATGATCTACCTCATCCCTTCCTGTAATGACAGTGTAAAATCACAACAGTGGAAAGGATTGGGGTTTAATCCTGCAGGGGAGGGAAGGGGGCTGTGCTTTGTGGCCCCCATTAGGGTTGGTCCCCTTCTCCTACAGAGCACCTCCTCTTCCCATCCCATTCCTCTTCACCTTCCCCACTCACTGCTGGAGTGTTGGGAAAGATGAAACAGGAAAACCTTGTAAATATGATTGCTTGGCAAAAGATTTTGAGGATATGAAACCTATAAGGGAAGTAGAAATTTGTAATTGGAATTTGGAAGTAGAAGGCAAGCTTTGGGATGTAGGATGCAAAGCTGTTAGTTACTGAACAACCAGAAAACAATGGATTGGCCAGCTGAAGGAGAATCCCTCTGGATTGAACAAAACCCTTGGCAAATAAAGGGATGCCAAAGGCCCAAAGGTCGGAGGGACCCTGCCAGTGTGGCAGGGAAGAGAAAAGGGGTCTAGAGAGCAGCTTTTAGGGTGTCAAATGTAACACTATGGTAATGTAGGACTTCTAACAGGCTGTATGTAGATTCTGCAGGATTTGTGTCTTTTACTGGCTGGATGTTGTAAATTAGCATATTCAGCACAGAAAAAGATAGAATGTGTTGTAACCAGAACTCAGGGGTCTCTCAGGCATGGCTGTGAGCTGTAGCTGGCAGCTTTTGGGCTGGGTTCTGTCTCACCCACAACCCTGGGCTGCTGTATCCCATCTCTGCAATAAACAACATTTTAGAACAGAGCTGCCTGGAGTCCCACATCCCTCTGGCTGCTCTCACTGGGACATTTCTTACTCTGGTGCTTCTGGGGACAGGCAGCATCCAGCTGTCCCCTGTCCCTCCTGAGGGTCCCCATGCCAGGCCACACAGCCACACCACAGGTTCCCTCCCAAGGTGTCGCTGCTCCTCACCTTGAATCATCTCCACTGCCAAGGATCCAGGTCCTTTGGTTAAAAAATTAAAGTTTGAATAGTGCTAAGCATCAAATCTTAAAGCAATTACACTGCCCTAAATCTTTATTGGCTTTAAAGATTAACTTCTCATCTCCAGCAAGGCAGCTCCACTTGTTTCTGCTCAGCAGGATCACAATTTGAATAAGAAGACAAAGGAATATTGATCATGCTCTATTATTGCTAAATGGAAATTTTTGTACCTCTTCCCTTCATTTTTCTTTCTTTTCTATAGTTCTTCTCCTACAGACAAGCCAGTGAAGGTGAACTGCTGCAGGAGCTGAGGCTGGAGCTGCCAGGTGCTCTGTCACAGAGGCAGGGAGGAATGCAAAACTCAATTTCCAGCAAGTCCTGTTCCCTTTGAAATCAATTAGGCAGCTCCTGAAGCCCTGGGTTGAAAAGAGACGGACGGAGGCAATCAAGGGGAGCAGCACTCGAGTAAAAGAACAGCAAAAGCAGAGAGCAGTTCCCTAAAACACTGCTGATCCATCAGCTCAGAGGGGCTGTGCAGGAAGCCAGGATTTGAGCAGCTGGGTTTGTACCAATCCTCCTCCCTGGGCATGGCTGGGACACTCAGCCAAAGCCACCCCAGGGCCTGGGACAGCTGGGACACAGCACCTGCTGGCTTTTCCCTGGGCTTGCATCCAGCCCTGGCTGAGGGACCCAGACGTGTCCATCAGGGACAGGACCTCATTCCCAAAGGGAATTTGGCCCCATCATGGGGGAGTTCCTCTCCTTCAGGCTCAGCATCCCCCTGGCACAACAAGCACCCAGAAAGTGGCACCACAAGGAGCACAGGGTGGCATTTGTGTGACCCAGAGGAGTCCTGGCATGGGGAAAAGCCAACAGAGGACAGCCAGTTCCTCAGGGAAGGATGGTTTGAGGTTCTCCCTCTCCATTTCTTTGCACAGGAGGGAAGAGCACACTGCTGGCAGAGCTGGTTCCCACATTTACCCACATCAAAGCTCTCTCAGAGCCTCTATCTTCTGAATTTCCAACAGGAAGAGGAGAAAATCAGAATCAGCAAACTGAGGAGCAGTTGGAGCTGTGCTTGGTCTTAAAGAGGATTGATAAGTCTTGTCCACACCGGTAAATAACCAGACTTTCCTCCTTGCCCAGAGAAGGGAGCATCCCCTCTCCAAACACCTGCAATAAGACACTTGCAATTACTGCTTTGTCTCCTGGAAACTAGTAAATAATTCAAACAACCCTGCTTTTTCTTTTTTCCCTTTTGTTTTTCATTTTAATTAATCCACATAGAATTTTGTCCTCCAAACACAATCACAGCAGCCCAGGAACAGCCAGCACAGGATCTCATTACGCAGCTTCCCAGCCAGATCCTGCAGCCATTATTAATAGAGACTTCACCGAGCCAGGAATTAATAAACCCTGATGGCAAGGGGGAAGGGAAGCACTCCTGGAGCACATCAGCCTCTCCCTGGGATGGTTGGTTAGAGGTGCCAGGGGGCTGCCATGCTTTGGGGACAAATCCTGCCTCCTGCAGCGAGTGCCACCATCCTCTGCCAGTGCCGGTGGCCCAGCAGGAGATGCTGGGTTAATCCAAGTGAGGGAGTGAGGAAAGCTGGCTCAGCACACACAGGTCACTGCACAGTGTGGTGTGCAGCCTCTGGCAGAGTCCAAGGGTGTGTTTGCACGGAGCTGTGCTAATCCTTCCTCTCTCTGCCCACACCAGGAGCAGCCACAAGCCCGGAGCGCTGCCTCGGTACCAGGAATTGCTCTCACCTTGTGGCTTTATGGAGTGCAGACACACAGGCCCCTGCAAGTCCCTGCCCTGGGGGGAGGGAGCAGGATTGTGCTGCCCAGCAGCCCAGTGTGGGGTAAAACCCTGTGTCCAGCTGATTTGGGGGGTTTAGATCCTGCCTCAATGCTCAAAGGCACATGGTCCCTGTGCTCATGAGTGTCCTGTGGTGAGCATCCATCCATCCATCCATCCATCATCCATCCATCCCTCCATCCATCCCTCCATCCATCCCTCCATCCATCCATCCACCCATCCATCCATCATCCATCCATCCATCCATCCATCCATCCATCCATCCATCCATCCATCCATCCATCCATCATCCACCCATCCATCCATCCATCCATCCATCCATCCATCCATCCATCCATCCATCATTCATCCATCCCTCCATCCACCCATCCTGGATCTGCTCTGGTTGACCCTCAGGAAGAAGAAAACACCTCCTCTATGGAGAACCCCCTGTTCCAGTGGGGTTTTCCTGACACAAGGCAGTGTGGATGGGACAGTGCTGGCTGCAGGCATGGACACAAGGGCCACCCTTCTCCTGAGGGATGCTCCTGGAGGAAAACGCCAGTATTACCTGGAGTAACTTGCACAGGGACCAGGCCCAGCCACAGCAGGCTGGCACCACCCCCTTGCTCTGCCCTGCTTTTCCCTATCTGGGTTTTTCTGTCCTTGTCCCCCAGCCCCAGGAAGTGCCGTGCTGGCTGTGCAGGCTGCAGCAGGGAGTGATTCACTTCAGCTCCACAGCTCCTCTGCCTTGATCAGCTGCACTTAGATAAACAGCAGTACATCAATAAGCAGCTCTAATTAGAGGTGTTAATAGCTCTGGGAGCTGGGGAAAAGCACGTGGAGGCAGGAGGGAGAGCAGTTGGCAATCTGAGGAGAGCAAGGGGAGGAGCTGGGAGACCTGGGATGCTCAGGACTTTCCCTTTCTGCCTTGGAGGGGCTTGGCACACACCCTGCAGGAGGGACAATCAAGCTCCAGGAGCCCCCATGAAATTGCCAGGGAAATATCCCCTGTCCTGATTATCTTGAATAATTTATGCAGATGCTTTCATGCATTCATATTTTGTGGCAGTTTTGCAAGGCCGTGGATATTCGCAACAATTCGCTCCCTTCTAGAAATCTCTGTCAGTGAGGGGTGCTGGGAGCTGGAGTGGAAATGACACCCCAGGGACCTCAGCTCCCTGTGGCACTGGGGAAGGGGCACAGAGCTGACCAGGGCAGCTGCATTCCCAAGGCTGGGATGTGCCCCTCCATCCCAGCATCCATCCCCCAGTACGTCCTGGGGACAGCCACCCCAGGGCAGAGGGGACAGGGCACAGCAGCACTGCTCCCACCATGACCCCACTGCTGCACCCAGCACCACACAGCCCTGCCCAGCCCCGATTCCCCAGAGCAAAGAGGCTCTGTGTCCCCATGGAGGGACTTTGGAAAGGGTCAGTTCCCACAGCACCGTTCCCTGTGCCCAGGAAACTGCCACACGTTGATGCTGAGCAGGACAAACGAGCAGGAGCTGCTCCCAGGGGTCCCTCTGTCCCCTGATGGGTGGGATACAGACCCCAGTTTCCCTTGGGCTGCCAGTACCTGACATTGGGCTGGGCATTCCTGCCAGCTCCAGCACTTCCAGTGCTTTCCCAGCAGCTGTCTCCCTGGAAACTGGAAGCAGGAAAGGGCATCACTTCCCTTTGGGAAAGGTGGGTGGACAGGCTGTGCAGCAGTTCCTTCCAGCAAGGGGGATGGGGACGGCTGTGGCTCCTCTGCTGCCCAGCTCCAGGGGTGTCAGGCAGGATCTTCCCTTCCCAGGGACCCTCCAGGCTGTGGAGGGGCACAGGACATTCCCACACCTCCCCAGTGCCCCACATCTGCTTTGGGATCAGAAAGGATCAGTGCCTGGATTCAAGGCCACATGGGGGGCTGACAGCCACTGGAGGAAAAGCAAAGGACTTCATGGAGAACCAACGGAGCAGGAGGAAGAAGGAGCAGGTGGTGGATAGGGAGGAGGAGAACAGATGGGAGTAAGGGGAAAATTTGAGGAAACCAAGGAGAGGTGCTCAGAGCGTGCTGGAGGAGGATGTGGCCTCAGGGGAGCCTGCCAGGACCCAGCAGAGCAGAAAGTCAATGATACTAAAGCAAAGACACTGGATATTTTCATTCCCTGCAGCTCCTGCTCCTCAGAGGAGAGCGAGGATGTCTGAAACGCAGGCAGAAATTCAACCAGAGGCACTTGAGTCTGCTTGTTCAGCTTGTAAAACATCGGGGAGCAGGGCAGGGACACGGCTCAGAGCAGACAGAAAGGACTGGCACGTGTCCCCAGCCAGCCCCTGTGTCACACACCCCCACATTCTGGT
This sequence comes from Prinia subflava, assembly GCF_021018805.1. Taxonomy (NCBI): domain Eukaryota; kingdom Metazoa; phylum Chordata; class Aves; order Passeriformes; family Cisticolidae; genus Prinia; species Prinia subflava. Next base: position 18,593,977 of record NC_086258.1, read on the forward strand.
TCTGCTGTTTGCTTTCCCTTCAGGGGCACCCACAGCAGCCTTTGCTCAAGCCCAGCTGCCTCTGCCTGCAGCAACTCCCATCTATCTCAATTAGTGAACCTTCCTCAAAAATGGACCAGAGGCCCCAGCTCCTGTGAGCACAGCAGGGGGACACAAAGGGCCCTGCCATGCCCAGGGCAGCTCTGAGCCTCCTCCATCACTCACTGACCACGGGCATGTCCAGGCTCCCCACGCCGGGCAGGGCACGAGCAGCACCCCAGCACCAGCAGCTGAATCAGGCTTGGCCTCTGCCAGCAGCATTCCCCAGCCCAGGGAAGGAGCAGGAGCAGATCCAAAGGCAGGCAGGGGCCTGGGGCTCACCTGGAGCACTGCTTCCTCCAGGAGCTTGCCTCAGGCTCAGTCAGGGCACTGGGGATTGATAGGAGAGCGACTCCTGGGAGCAGCTTGAGGCTGCAAAACAGGCACCTGCTGCACCAGGGAGCAGCACAGGGAGATTTTGGGGGCAAAAGCTGCTGGTTTAGCTCTGGGTGTTCAACACAGGGTCACCCTCAGGACCTGTAGCAGGAGGCTACAAGCTGTGCTGGCAGCAAGGTGAGAAACAGGAGGTGGGGAGAGCTCACACACACAGCTCAGCTCCAAACCCACAAATGAGCCTCTCTTTTGTATCTTTTCCAGGGAAATGGCTTCTCCAGTTTTTGTCTGGAACAGCCAATCAAACCCAAGGAGTTGCATCCAACTGTGAAGGGAAAAAAGAAATTCAGGTCTATTAAAAATTATGAAAGACACCTTGACAGTGTCCCTTTAATGTAATTAAAAACCTATTTAAAGGCATGCCAAATGTTTACTAATTAAACAACCACTTCATTCTGTAGCCATAATGAAAAAAGTAATTGGGATACTATGAACAAATCCCAGGTTTTTAAAGAAATAATTACTTTATAGAAAATTAGTTACTAAATTAAACCATTCTTTACCTGCTGTTACTTTGGCTCCTTTTCTCATTTTTGTGCAGTTGAATCCTGAAATTACCTGGGACAGATTTTTATCCTGGATAATGAATATTTCAAAGGACACAGGAGAAAAGAGGAAAAGTAGGAAATGCTAGCAGGTGCCCAAATGTCAGTATGGGGCTGGTGGACAAAGCATGGCTTGGTTGGCACAGACTGAAATGTGCCCTCATGGCCTCACACCTGCTGCTGTGCTGACAGATCTCCATCCCTCCACACCTCTGCTGCCCCAGCACTGCCACCGAGGCAAACCAGGGCCACCAGCTCGGGTACAAACGTGGGCCAGCCCCCTGAGCCCCACTGCATGGAGTGAACCCAACCCCTGAGGGGAGAGAGGTGCTGTTTGCCATCCTTGGAGATGTCTAAAATCCAGCTGGAATGGTCCTGGGGCACCTGCTGGTGGTGGCCTTGCTTGAGCAGGGGGTTGGACCAGACAATGCCCAGAGGTCCTTTCCAACTTCAGCCCCTCCGGGGTTCTGTGATGTTGTCTTGGGTTCAATGCAAGATGTGTTCTATTCCCATCTGTTGAAGGTGGTTGGGGAGGGTTTTTTTTCCTTTATCTCTTGTATAACCCATTCCTCAGAACTCTGGGGGAGGGGCAGGTGCCTTCTGTTAATGGGCAGCTGTTAAACCAGCTGGGGCAGGGTTCCTTATCCCTTCCAGGACCCATCCTCCCTCCAGGGGATCTCTGCTGTCCATGGGCCATCCAGGCTCCCTGCACGGCTGATCCAATTCCATCATCCATGGGAGATGCTGCACCCAGGGGAGGAGCCCAGCATTCCCACCTGGATAAACCCTGGGATTCAGAGCCCAGCACAGCCTGTGTGCACTGCATTCCCACCTGGATAAACCCTGGCATTCAGAGCCCAGCACAGCCTGTGTGCACTGCATTCCCACCTGGATAAACCCTGGCATTCAGAGCCCAGCACAGCCTGTGTGCTCTGCATTCCCACCTGGATAAACCCTGGCATTCAGAGCCCAGCACAGCCTGTGTGCACTGCATTCCCAGCTGGATAAACCCTGGGATTCAGAGCCCAGCACAGCCTGTGGGCACTGCATTCCCAGAGGAACACCAGACCCATCTCACACCACTGGAGCCTCCTACAGGATTATCTCTGCTCCAACAGAACCCCATCTGTCACTGCAGAAGGATTTAATTGCACTGCTCCCAACACCCTGTCCAACAGGGTGTCAGGTTGTATTCTGACTCTGTCAGTGTTTCTAGGATCTTTTTGTTTGCTTGTTTTTAGGATTTTTTTTTGTACTACTACATTTGTATTTTTAATATTCCTAGTAAATAACTGTTATTCCTATTCACATATCTTTGCCTGAAAGCTCCTTAATTGCAAAATTATAACAATTCAGAGGGAGGGGGTTTACATTCTTCATTCCAAGGGAAGCTCCAGCTTTTCCCCTAGCAGACACCTGCCTTTCCAGACTAAGACAGACATCCAGCCTGAGGAGAAGGAGGGATGGTGTTGTAGGATCACACCACAGCCCTGCCTGCAAATCTGGGCCCCACGGTCAGGTGCCATCGAGCAGCCAGGTCACCTCTTTGTCCCCAGCCTAGATCACAGATTCCTCCAAGGCAGGACTGTCCCCTCGGTGACCACCTACAGACATGGCACACATCCTGAGGTTTCCCAGATGCTGCCAGTGCTCTCTGTGAACAGGCCTGAGATCAGTGTCCAAGGACAGACTGGATGGTGCCCTGCACAGCCTGGTCTGGTGGAAGTGTCCCTGCCCGTGGCAGAAATGAGATTATCTTTAAGGTCCCTTCCAACCCAAGTCATTCTGTGATTCAGAGGCAGGAAAAACAAGCACTCCCACCTGTGTCCTGAATAAACATCCATCACAAGAGGTTCCTTCTGTCTCCTCCTCCTGCAGACCCTCTCCAATGCAATTCTGGCCAGGACAAGGCCCTCATTTCCACACTGGAGCACACAGCACTAAATTTAACGTGGCTCCATGAGCCACCCAGCTCCTGTTTTCCAGCCAAGGTGTGCTTGCCTCAGCCTGTCAGCTTTACCTGGCTCTTCCTGAGGGCAGGCACAGGCTCTGAGCAGGAGCCCACTAATCTGAGGTGACACCAGGCTGAATGCAGAGAGAGGCAGCAAAGGCTCACGGTGACCAAACATCTGTGCAGGAGGCAGCAGGGGCTGGCTCCCAGTTGTGTGGCTGCAGGAACCTGGGATAGCAGATGGAGAGTCTGATTGCATCTGCTGATAATGGATTAGGAGGCTTTTCTTGGATCTCCACTTTCTCCTAGTTAGCCAGTTCCTTGAGGGGCTCTGCAGGGAGGTGTTACAACAGATTTATTAACAAGATGAAGTGCAATGCCAGGAAAAACTACTCCTGCAAAATGCACTTTCCCTCTCGTGTGCACAGGCTGAAACCCACCCCATGTGAAAGCATTCAGCATCCTCCCTCCTCCAGCAGATCTGCTCCTTCCCCCCCAGCTGCTGTTTCACCCAAGCAATGGGAAAATGCTGCTGCCCTTCCTCAGTCACCCAACAGCCTCCAAAATATCCCTATGTGTCAAACAACAAATATAAGCTCCTTAAAAGCAAGGAAAAAGAACCTGTGGGGAGGTACAGCTTGTCCCCAGCATCCCCAGCACTGTCACAGCCTTGCCCCAGGGCCAAACTCCTCTTGGCTGCTCTGGCAACAGGGCACAGGCTCTGAGCTCTTCACGAGGCTGGAGAAGAGACAGTGGCTCCAAAGGTGTCTGTGTGAGGGGAAAGACTGGGTTTAACAGCCCCAGGGAGGCGTTGGGGAGCTGGGTCTGACTGGCAGCCTCTGGCACAGCTCCTGGAGAGGAGCTGGATGCTCCCCACTTACCTGGCAGCCTCCAAAAGTAACTGAGAGCTTCCAGCAGCATTGCCTGCTCCGAGCTGTCCTTCAGGGCACAGACACACAGTCCCCTCCTGGGTGCAAAGGAGATTTTTTGGGCTGCCTGGAGCCAGGGGTCACATCTGGAAGCCCTACCTGGCCCCCAGTGTATCCATCTGCAGCCTGAAGCTGGGCTGTTCCTGCAGGGATTGCTCCCAACCCAGGGAAGGTACTGAAACTGCAGGTACATGTCATGGCCAGCAAGTCTGAGTAATCCATTTTTACCTGTTTTCCCTTGAACCTTTTTACCTGTTTTCCCTTCAACCTTTTTACCTGTTTTCCCTTGAATCCTCCAAGCACTGATCCACCTCACGCTGCCCCAGACATGGGCTGTTTTACCAACAATCCCACCCTGCAGCTGAGGAAGCCAAAACCCGTCCTAAGGCACCTAAGGCCAGCAAAGGAGCCAGGATTAGAAATCCAAAGCTCAGCTCACCAGACTGACTCACCTGGACCACACATGGACACAGCCCAAGGTGACACTGCTGAACTTTTGAGGTGACCACAGCTCCCTGCCAAGCAGGGGCTCCAGGGGAAGGAAGGGTGAGGAAAAAAGAGGTGAAGTGAATGGGGAGGCAGACAAGAAGCAAGGAAAATAGAGGAGAGAGAGAGCAAAGCAGGTGAGCACAGGGGTAAAGGAACAGGAGCCTCCTGGTGCATGGTTATGCTTCACTAGAGGTGAAATAAATTCATTTTTTTCCAAGAGGGAGGATACAGAGCACACCATCACCATGTGTGGGAGCCTGACAGCACCTCAGAACCCATGTTCAAGGGGAGCTGAGAGATTCACCAAGTGCTAGGTCAGATCAGAGCAGCTGTGCTGCCTTTTAGCAGCTCCCTGAGAATCAACCCCTTGTCTTGTGACCTTCACTCCCTGAAGAGCGGTGTTGGTCTGGTCCCCAAATGCCACTGCAGAACCCCAGCACAGGAATCCCCACAGGGACAGAGCCCAGCAAGGCCTGGATCTCCACCAGCTCATGGGGCATCTGCAACAAGTGAGGCTGCAGACAGAGGAGTCACACCAGGCTGCACAGGAGCTCTTCCTGTGTCTGCTGTCAGACCCAAGGATGAAAAATGAATTTGGCAACCAAGCCACAATTCATCTCAGCTGGCTGAGGGCTGCCTTTGCGGCCCAGATCCAGGCACAGGCACCACTTAGCCCGGCCAATTTCCTGTGCTGATGCTTCACCCAAGACCCCAGCAGGACAGGGCCATTAATTACAGAGGCTGGAATTGTCTTTGCTGTAGATAAGGGGGAACCAAATGCAGGTCAGGAGCTGTACGTGCCCAACAGGGGAATGAACTCTGCCAGCCTTGCTAGGATGGGATGAGTGCTGTGTGCTCAGCCAACCCAGCCACGGGTCTGGCTTGCGTGGGATACAATTCCTTGGGGAGCAGAGATGCTCCACGCTCAGGATTTAATTGCCAGGAGTAGCCAGTGAGAAGAGGCTTCCCTGCTCTTCCCAGGCTCCTCAGAGCTGTTGATCCCCACCAACTCAGCTACAGGAGCTCTGCTAAGGAGGTCAGGAGCTCCCAGGAGCTCTGTGCCCATGGTCAGCCAGCAGCCACAGGGACAGGACTGACTTCAGCTGTGACATCCCCACGCAGGGCAGGGAGCTGGGACATCACCTCCTGCCTCCAAGACCCAGCAGGGCCCCTGGATCTCCCTTGCTCCTGGGCTGGCTGTGCCATCACACTGGGAGGGTCACAGAGATATGGAGGTCACACACAATAACCCCAGCCAGGCTTCTGATGATTCACTTAAATACAAAAATAGCACAAAGTGCCTCCTGTTCCACCCAATATCCTCAGAGGTTAATGCTTTAGAGACTCACCTTCCTGAGCCAGCAGCACGAAGCTGCCACACCACAAAAAGAGGAATTTTCCAGGATGAGCCTCATCCTCAAATCAGACCAGAATAGTGCCCACGAATCCCCTTCCACCTGGCCATGAACTGCTCACCAAAGCCACAACATCTCCCCATCCTTTCCTGTGCTCCTGTTACACTTTCCCTCTCCAAACATGTCCTCCCCAGCTGGAGGATTTGCTCCAAAATCCAGTCCTTCCCAGCAGAGCAGGTCAGCCCCACAGCTCTTCCAGCTCCTCCCTTGGTTTTCCACAAGAGCTGACCCCAAATCCAGGACCTGCAGTCTCCACAGCCATTCAGACAGGGACAGCAGCTCCTGCTGGCTCTGAGCTGGAGCAAGGAGTTACCTTCACACCCCTGGGTGCTGCTGCAGCTGCATTTGCTCCTGACAGGGGCTCCAGCTCCTCTCCCAGCCCAGCAGCAATTCCTGCTCCGTGCCCTGTCACAGCAGAACAGGACTGTTCTCACTTAGTGCCTCAAAGCAAGCACCACTTCATTCCTTTCCTTTGGCTCTGCAAAACACACCACAGAGGACTCAATTCCAAACTAAACCCATCTTCATCTCTGCTGTGCCACACCAAACAACTTATAATGAAAAACAATCCTAATTCTTGACACACAGGTAACTTCAGAAACGCCACCGGAGCAGCTGTGTCCCACAAAACATCCCATTCTGGGCACTTCAGGAGGATGCAAGACACCCTTTGCACACTCCCAGGACAAGCTGCCCTCACTCAAGCCTCTTGCTGGTTTCCAGTACCAAGGAATTGGCTCACATCCCCCAGCACAAGGTCTAAGAGCCCTTTTGCTATTTCTGTGGTCATTAATTATGACAACTGGGTCTCTATCAGGGTTTTACAAGCTGGAAGGTATGACAGCTAATTAATATTGTGCTCTTGGTCCCCACAACCTCTCAGCTGAGCCACAGCTCTGCCAAAAGACTGGAGAGAACAAGGGGGAGAGAGGAAAAAAATATTAAGAAAGACAGAAAATCATCTTGGCTCCCAGCCCAAGCCTTTCTCTTTTTAAGATGCATTTCAAGAATCTGCTGGCTGGTAACCTCCCCGAGTTACAAGGGAGGCTGCTTGTCAAGAGCTGACCTGAGCTGGATTTAATTGGGAGCCAGCTGGAAGGAGATCCAAAGGGCACCTTGGGGAGGCTCCGTGGAGGTGGCAGAGGATGGGAACAGCCACCACACGAGCAGAGAGCACCCTCTGCAGCCACAGCCAGTGCCTGGAGTGGGGTCTGGGTTTGGGCTGGAGAGCCCCGGGCTGTTCACAGCTCCAAGCAGCTCCCAGGACAGCGGTGCTGACTGGGGATTCACAAACTGCATTAGCTGGGAGCAACCAGCTGCTCATCCCAGCTCCTCCTCTGAGGCTGGCTGTTGCCTTAGGCACAACCACTGCCCTTCTGCTTCCAAATTCTCCTGTTCTGCAATATTTATTTCCTGCATCGTGTTGTTTGGGGGGAGGAGGAATGCATTAATACAGGAAAAACAAATCAAATATTCTCCAGCAGCACTTTCCAGTAGAAAATATTGACCAGTTTCCATATCTAAGTATTATCAATATCCTAAGCCTTTCATTCCACAAGAAACAAAACAAGTCCATTTGAGAGTTTCAGTCAATGACATGGGAACATTATCCTTCCTGCTAAATGTAGCCTCTCAGGAAAATATTGACCATCAAACTGCACTTTCAGCTGTTTAAAACTCCCCACACCTTTATTCCATAGCCTGAGCACCTGCCACCTTACGGCTTCACCAGCAGCTGAAAAGAAGTTTAATTTTTAATGGAGCAACATGACCTTTCTTTCCCCTCCAAATGAAGTGACACATGTTCACACAGAGGAAAACCAAACCACGCCACAACACGCTGTGAGTTCAAAAGGCAGTGAAGACACAGAGAATTCTTTCTGTGCTCTGCACAGGGCTGGCTCACGGGTTCATCCTCACAGACAAGCAGAACCTGAGCTTTGCTGATCCCCCAGTGTTGCTACCTATCAACACATCATCATTTCAGAACTCCTGGTTGCCTGAATATGAAAAATAATCCTCTTGTTTTCCTCCTACATATTTTAGCACTCTGCTTCCCACCTGGCTTGTTACCAACCTCTCCTGACACATGTTGCTACAGCCTTTGGCTCCCTCACAAACTGAAATCTTTGGCTTTGATCCTGCAGTGAATCCAGACCCACAGTGGGGATGAGCTGGTGAGCTTGGAAAGCCAAGCAAGACTATTTATATATATTTTTCTCCCCCATAATTCAGACTGAGGTGCCTAAAACTGCCCAGTTTATACCCTCAGAACACTTTCAGCAGCCCAGTCACCAATGCCAAGCAAAACTTCCCCTGTCTGGTGAAATAAAAAGCTCATAGTGGGTAAAAAAAGGGTCTGGTTGTCCATGGCCTTGTGTCAGCCCCAGGAGTGCATCCATCAGCCTGGAGTTCCATCCCCAGCAGACCCACTGGGTCCCCCAAGCACACCTGGCTCCCAAGGTCACCAACACCTGAGGCAGTGCCACCCCCAGCAAGGGCACAGGCCCAGGGTACCCAAACCTTCACTAACAGCATTACAAACACACCAGGATGTCCCTCAGCACAAAGATGTTTTATCCAAAAAAGAAGAAGTCTTGCCCATGAACTTTTCAGCCTTGAAGCATCTCATGCCATCCTCCCCTCACAATCCCCACCAACAGTGGTTTATTTGTTTGCTGCACAACATCATAATCATTTCTACCAGCTAGCAAACTTAAAATCCATTTTCTTTCTGCATGAGGTGAAGCCCAGCGTGCATAATGCCCTCTCCTTCCCTTGGAGTCATTTTCCCTCCCGTGCCTCTGGAATCGGGAGCGTGGGCAGGCGCAGTCCCACGCCGATCCCGCTGAACGCCCGCGGGGGCTCAGCCCTGTCCCTGCCTCTCCCTGCCAAGGGCAGCGCTTCGTGTCTCACTGACACGTCTGAGAATCAGCAGAATGAAGCTCTTGTGAAGTACAATTATTGTAATTATTCATAAATGTCATCAAGATGTGCCTGTGATAACTGCTCTCTCTCACTTTGCAGCGGGGTAAGGGTGGCAGATGAATGCAAGCGCTGGAACACTCATTTTTCAGGCTCAGTCGTGTCCTACTTTCTCCAGAATTTCCAATTACAGCACAGGTGCCTGTTGAATCCCAGCCCTGCAGGGAGGAAGAGCAGCCACTTCCATGGCTGGGTCACCTACACAGAGAGAAACCACTGAAATGAGGCACCAGCTGAACGTGTTGGGTTTGCCCCGTGTCGAGCTGAGCACAGGAATGCACCACAGCAGTCACCTGTATCCTTTACAGATACTTCATAGGGAAAGGTATAATGGGAAGAAAGGCAAAAAAAGTTTGGCCTGCAAATTTTAGATGAGCATTTGGAGAAATTCCAGCGAGGGAAAAGGCTGAGCACTCCCTGCTGTCCTCCACCTGAGCTTTCCTCCGTCAGTCACACACTGGGAACAGAGCAGGGACACTGCAGCAGCTTCTGTTTCTCTCCACTGCTTCTGCTTTCAGCCCCCCACACTCAGCTCAGAGGAATTTCCAACTGAGGAAATTCCTCCTCAGCTCTGGAGCTGGGCAACAAATGCTCTGTCAGTCACAATTCTGTGAGCACAGAACAAATAATGATGTGTGGTGGCAAAGCTCCTTTCAACAGCTGATTACACAGATAATAAGCTGTTTGGATTTAGGTGTTTTAGGGGTTTTTTACACAGATTAATAATCATAAACTCAGCAGGTCAGGCATTACCATAAGATGAGTGGCTCTGACAAAAAGCACTGCATTTAAAAAGGATGCTTAATTGAAGCTAATTTCACTAAGTGACCTTAAATAGCAATTTCCTTTTCATATGACAGAATGACTAATTTTTTTCTCATTTAAGGCCCAAACCTTCTATATTTTTTTCCTCTCTTCATGATTAACTTTGAAGTGCAAACTCCTGGATGTCCTTTTATCCAAGACTCAAAGGGCTGTGCACAGCAAAAGTTAACCTGCAAGGTTCTTTTCTATTTGTTCACACAAAGGACTGTACAGTCAGGTACTGAATACAGATTCTTTCCCTCAGAAATCAGAATGCCAAGGCCATCCAAAGATCACACTGGTGAAACCACAGTGGATTTTGGCCCATCTGCAAATTACTGAATCTCGAGGGAAAACTGCAGCAGGCAGAATTCATCTGTACTGGCTTCCTCCTGGTTACCCTGAGCATCTTCACCTCTACAATTGAATTATTTCAGGTATTATCCAAGCAAATGAGAGGCAGCAGAGCTGTTCCCTGCAGCTCTCTCCATTCTCTCAGTTACAGATAGAGTCTGCACTGAATCCTGACTTTTAGCCTGGACAAAGCCCCCCACAGCCACATTTAAATTTAGATAAACAGGACACAAGCACTCCACGATTCTGATTAATTTCCTGGAGTGTTTCAGACAAGACCACTTGAGTTAAAAGGAAAGTAACTGAAATAGTGGGAAAGGATACTGGAAACAAACAAACAAACAAAAAAAGCCTCAAAGCAACATTTAGACACTTCTCTCAATAACAGCATCGGTTTCCTTAAGATGAGCTCTCAAACAGGACAAGGGAACAGGCTAAGGCTGAAGCAGCCCCTGATTTCCCTGAGACACTTCACTGCTTTAGACCCTGGTGTCTAAACCAGAATGAAGCATTTCCAAAGGATCACTTAGCCCTAAAACCAAACACTTCCATTTCCCTAAGCCGGCTCTTACAAAGCACTTCCACGTCCCATGGGTTCAGACTGTATCTCCCTCTCCTAAAACAGTGACAAGAGCAATCCCGACAACTTAACGAGCCCATTAACAAAAACAATGTCTGTAATTCGCTTTTATTTGCATGGCTGTGACCATGAAAGGAAGAGTCGGTACACTCACTTGAAATCAGCGTTTCCATTAGGGATAAGCACTGTGTGAGCCTGCTCTCAGTTACCACCAATTCCAACCCAAGGACACCTTCTAAAGGTAAAAAAGTTCCCATCATTTAGACTTCTGCACAGTGTCAAAATGTAAATAAAGGAGAAAGGAGAGCTTGGAGGAAGACACTCAACAGCTGAGATAACCAACTTAACAGAGGCAGTATGAACTAAACAGAAATCTCAATTTCCAATGCACAAACTCAACAAGGCACTCCCTTCATGTGCCCACTGAGACTAATTCTCACTTCCAGATTTGCTCTTTATTGCATTTGAAGGATGTTTTCCCCACTCTTAGTGGTGCTTCTCCGTGGTACTAACACAACCTCTGAAAATAAATTTATCAAGGCACCATTCTGAACTTATCCATGAAAACCACGACAGTCTCAATCTTGCTTTTGAACCAGCATGGTCATATCAGAAGGGCAAGGTCCTTGTAAAGCAGCAAACTTCCCAGTTCAGCTCCATCTCTAAATCATCCCATCTTTTATTATTTCTGCCTGCATGTTAGACAGGATCAAGGAAAACATGGTATTAACTGCTGCTGCCATTCCATTAACATTTGTGGGTCTGCAAGGAAAGCAGAGGTGTGGATGAAGCCTTCACACACACATTTCACCAGGAAAATGAATGGTTGCTGCAATGGTTTCATGTTCTGTTAACCCCTGGGAGTTGTGATTGCACAATTTGGGTCCAAGGTGGGTATTGGGGCTCCTGGCATGATGCTGAACATTGCATCTCCTCCTTGACAGCAAACAATTAATGTTTGCCCCAAAATACAGAATTTAGTGCTCTGTTTACACCCCTCTGTGCATTAATTGCTGGCACTTAGGTTGGAGTCCAGGAAACCACAGTCCTCAGCTGAAGTAAACTTGTGGAATTCCAAGGAAGTCCAGAGGAATTTTGTCTGCTTAACTGACACCTGGTCCTGAACTTAGGGTCTTCTACACTTAAATGATTTTTTCATAAAGTCACAGCAAACCCCACCAGGAACTTCTCTCTCCAGTGTATTTTAAAATGGTCACGAACGTTCAAAGAACTCACCAGCACAAGATTTCTTGTTTTTCATAACAGTAGTACAGGAGGGTTTCTGATAAGACAGGGACCTTGGTTAAGGATTTTTGGGGATTCTGGTTGTTTTTTTTAATATCTCTTTAGAGGTACCCACAGAAAATTTGAATTATTTAAAAAAATATTTTTATAAATGGTTCTCTTCCTTATCTCACCTTTGTAACATAGATTGTACCTAATCAAATAAACAAATAGAAGTAAAACCACATGAATCATTAGGAAGGAAGTCCACAGTTGTAGAAAATCTCAGTTCATGCATCCATGTATCAAAATGAAAACCAACTGGCAAGACAAAATACAGGTATGTTTATATGAGATTCATTACAGACTAATTTGTAGCAGCTTATTTGGAACTCAGTTGTCAAGAAAAGCAGTTTTCATTTCCTGTTTAGCACTTGTTTGAAAATCTTGAGGATGTGATATGTCAAGATATTAAACCTCAGTAACACCCTAAAAGAATGAGGGGAAAAAAGTGAAAGAGGACTTTTTAATAAACCAAAGCAACTTCATGTATAATTTTGTTTATAAAGATGAAATCTCTAATATAAAACAAACCCAGAGACAAAGCAAAAGTCTTTTTTTTCAAATCTCTCTTAATTTAACAGTGAGCTCCCAGTTCAGATTACATTAAATTGTTCAAAGGTCACTGAGGTGAAGTGAAGGGGATGCAGCCTCATGGTTGGTAAATGCTGATTAACAGATTAAGAGATGGAATCACAAATGGATGTCATTGTTCTTTATATTGCTACACAAAAAAATTCAACCAAATGAACAACTGTGTACACTGGAGAGGATTTTTCACCTCTTGGTAAATCAAAGAAATATGAGTAAGTGAAAAGCAATCATATGTCAGCAGCAGCCTGAATAACTCAGACCTCTCCCTTCAGATCAAATGTCAAAAGCAATACTTATACAGTTAATAGTAAAAAAGAATAGCTATCCATGATGCAGCTTGGAGAATGTCATGATTTCTTGCAAAACTTGTCACAGAGCAATAATACTTCCCTTTAATGACCCTATAAATAGTTCTGAGCACCCTTCTAAGATTATCTGATGCTGAGTCAGACCAGAACACAGAAAAAGGAAAAAAAGTAAAGCATCAGATTCACAGAGGTACTGAAAACCCACAAGTCCTTGTTCATTAGTATCCCTCTATGTCGGTTTCAAAATGCTTTTTGAAACTTAGCACTTTTAATTTCTAATAAAATAGTTCATATAATTCTTATATGGCAAATGAACATCACAGAAGTGCATCATTAAAAGGGATCAATTTAAAAAGCAACCTCATGAGAGCCATAACCTACTTACAGTTAAATGACATTGTTTAAAAAGCACTTACAAGTTACTCATCACCACAAGACCCAAGAATCATTTTTTTCCCTAAATACACTGTAAGAAAAAACTGCTCCTTGTGAACTTTCAAGTTTTTCTGCTCTCATTAATATGATGGGGAAAACAGGGCCCCAAAAGGGTTTGGAGGAAAAAAAATTTTGTAATTCCCTATCTGGAAAAAAAAAAGGCTCTTTATCCCTTTTGGTACACTGGAGAAAATACAAATGTGCAGCAACAAGAGAATTTTAATCACTGGCAGCGTCCTTTAATCCACACCTTTGTAGTGCTCAGTATATAAAAATCATATGCTTCAAATTGCAGGGTAACAGGAGTGGGTGAGAGAGGCTTTGCAGCACTGCTGGTCCCATTAATCACATATTGATTGAACACTGAATGCTTTTGCAGGCTGCCTGACAAATTGGAATGGCTCTGGTAACCCCTCACTCAAATACATGTTCTGCCTCATTCTCTTTTACATCATTCATTAAATCTCCTGGGAATACACAGAGCCTCTCCCTCCTGGTTGTCCTCACAGATTTTTCAGCTTTGCTGGATGTTCAGGTGCCCTCTAATCCCACCATTAACACCTTGCTTATCTCACAGCAAAAACCTGCCTTGAATTTAAAAATCCCTTTCTCTATCCCTGTAAAAAGATCCCCCTCAGCCCTTTGGCTGTGCACAACGAGGGATGTGCTCCACAGGAGCTGTGACAGGGCTCCTGGAGAGCAAAAGTGACAGCAAATGTCACAGGAGGTGGCACCCTCCGTCCCCAGGGTTAACCTTGGGAATTCCTACACGGTTACAACACGTGGCAGCTGCTGACACGTAACCAGCCGAGTCTTTTTTTAACTTTAAAGACAAGACATGAACATTGTGACTGGGCATAAAAGAAGGTTGGTGAACAGTACTTTTCTAAAAACAGCTCCAGGGGGTGTCTAAAAACACCTTATCAGTGTTGCATGCCTGCTCTCTGCCCACCAGACAAACACAACTGCAAATACTTCAGAGTTTTATGTAGGCAGATAAAGCCAAGATGAGCTGCAGTCACTGCCTGTTACATCATCTGTAACAGTTCTGGATTAAAATTTAGTTACTATTCCAGTAACCTTGCTTTCCTATTTGGTGGGGTAAGATCACAATTCAATTTTCCCAAAACAGACTGAATAAAACAACTTAGGACAAGTGTTTCAGGTTATGCAGTACAATAAACACTGCAATATTATTGTGACAGTTCACATTCTGAGGCTATTTATATTTTAAAAAGTTGTCTTAGTGCTCCCATCACAGATTTTCATCATTTTATGATGAAAAGGCTGTTGAACTCAAAGGAACAATTTGGGATTCTGGGAGGGAAGCTGTGGATTATGGTCCTTCATAAAGCACTACCCTGAGGAAGGTTCAGCACCTTTCCCAACACAGTTCAATTCTGAGATGCTGAGCCAGAAACTGTTCTCCATCATCAATATTTCACAGGCCTTGGATCCCATCATTGACATGCCCAAGGGTGATTTCCTCAAATTCTTGTAAAATCTATCATCCCACACTATAACCTGATTGACTTCCTTACAAAAAAGATTAAAAACACCAAGCTCAAAAAAGCCCAAAACAGAAAAAAACCTGACCAAACAAAAAAACCCCACAGATCTGACAACTTAAGCACATGAAATAGATTAATAAACAAAGGGTTGGGAAACAAGGAGCTGAGGGATACAGAATAAGGCAACATTTCTCCCAGAAATACTTCCTCACATCTAATTGTTGAAAAATTCAATGCCAAATTGATTTCTCAGCTGTGCAGACATGATCTGCAATATAATCTACCTTATAAAAATATCACTCATTCAATACAGGAATTCAAATGTCTGCAGAACCAGAATACAGGAAAAATAATTTAAGGGATAAAACCCCAAACTAATTCTGTAGTGCATGGCAGAGTGAAATTAGGCAATTACATTCTGCAAGGGACAGCTCAGAAGAGAATTGTTCAATACATAGGTCCCTACATTTCCTTCCATTTCCAATACCAGATTTTTAACAACACAACACCACGCTCAGATGATCAAAGCAAGGAAAAAAAGCCTTTAAATGTGGCAAATTTTTTTTCCTCCTGTCTCACATTCAGCTGGACTGAGGTAGCAGCTTCCTCCACCTCAACCTCTGCAGCAACTCGAGCTCTTCCACCTTTTCACACTCCCCAAAACTCCCTGTGCTGTTCCTCGTGGCAGAGCAGGGCTGGCACGGGGCTCAGATGCTGCTGTAGTCTGAGCCACGGGCAGCAAGGGCTGCTGCTGCTCCCCACTCCACGCTGAAGAAGGTGATGGTTCCAAAGAATCCCACCAGCACCATGATCAGGAGCTGCCACTGCAGCAGGAAGTAGTTGCTGTAGAAATAGGCAACTGCAGCACAGATGGACTGAGAGGAAAAACAAAGTGAAAAGATTATCAGTGGAGATTTCCAGGCTGGTGCTGCTACAGGATTATCAAACTGACACAGACACAGTTTAATATGAAGCTCTCAGAATGCTTTTGTAATAGACAGACAATCTTAAGGCTTCATTATACCTCAACATATGTCTCGGCGTGTCCCACAACAGATTTAGTTTTTACTTGTTATTTAAACAGCGTTCAACTGTAGAAAATGAACACCAAACTCCAAAGTGTTTCTAGCATTGCAAGCTGGTATTTCAAACTGGTAAAATCACTACCAAAATCTCTGGTATTTCAAACCACTTTGTCTAGAAACAACACAGACAAAGCTTAAAGATCATAGCCCAGGAAACTGTTTCCAGCTTCACAAAACTATTTAACACCAAAATGTAGGATGAAATAATTTGCAGAAACATTTTTCTCGGCTCATTAAAAAGACTAACCCAGTATTTCAGTCATATCCCACCAATCCTACTTCCAAAAGGCTGTGTTAGGCAATACCTGAACAAACTTAAAGATGGCAAAGGCAGGAGCACTGTCCTCTGAGTACAGGAATCCCAAAATACTGAGGAGCTGGGTGTTGAAGCAGCTGTCCCCCAGCCCCAGCAGGAAGCTGCAGAGCATGGCCACCTCTTTGCTGAAGGAGAAAGCAATTCCAGTTTAAAAGCCATTCATTCAAACAGCTCACACATCAATAAACTGTTTCTGGCAGACTTATTTGGAAACTGCGAATGGAAGAAAGTTATGACACTTTTAATTTCCCCAGAAAAGAACTGGGAATGCCTGACTTGGCAAAAGGAGTCATTCCATCAGCTTAAATTTCTTGAATGCCAAGACTTCTGTTACTGTTACCTGCAGTCAATTCTACACTGAAATAGAATCACTAAAATAACTCATTTTAGTGCTTGGAGCCATGAAACCCACACAGCAGTGATTAAAAGCTGAGACACATGGTGAGTTCACAAAATCTGCAGGAATGTTAGAGAAATACCAATTCATTTGACAGAAAAATACTCCACCTAGGACTAGTCACCTGCACAGGCAGAAATGCTTAGAACTGCAAGGAAGCAGCTGGGTCTGCAAAACTGACAGTGCAAGATTTTCACACAAATTGGTAAAAATGCAACCCAAAAGGACGTTCTAATAATGAGATAAGAAAGCTTTCTGTATTCTTGCCCCAAACACTGAGTGCTGTAAGGGACAGGCTGCAGTCAGACCAAATGGAATTTGACAATAAGTACTGGAAGATTTTGGAAACCAATGCAACAGGGCAAGGCTGGTGCTCCCTGATGTAAAACTGAGCCCAAGACTGTTTTAAAATAAATGGAATTCTTAACACCTACTACAATAGATGCTGGTCTTGCTATTGTGCTACATGTCAGAAACATCAGTTGTCAAGTGACACAACTGCTATTATTCATCCCCAGGCTTTTTATTCCTATGCCATTCAAGTTCCTAAATTGGGTGCACACTGGTGGAATATCTACCTCTAATAGAAACAGAATTCCTTAAAGCTTTTTCTAGGGAGTTAGTCACTACACAGAAAAAAACTTCAAGAAATTTTCGGTAGAGAAACAAGCTGTTTATGCACATCCTGAATTACAGCAGCCACAGGCAAAAAAATCCCACATACCTTGGGATCATATAAGCAATTTGATCTGTTCCTTCCATAGGAGCAATGGGGGCATCATTTGGCATGTTGAAAAAAATTAAATAAAAGGCTATGAAGTGGACAAGGATGCCCAGCATCACCACTGGGTTCCTGCCAGAGCGACTCCTCTTGCTCAGCAAGCCAAAGATTCCTCCCCCTGCAGGAGCAGAGAAGAGAGAATTGAATCAGAAGTGAAGATTTAAATACTGACAATTTAAATTATAAACGTTCCTACATTGGATAACAAAGGCTGACTGACAAGCAAAGAGCCCCAAGGGGTTTGCCAGGGAAATGGGGCAGGAGATTGATCAGATGATTGCTGATGAACATATTTCACTTTTTGGCAAGTATTTAACCAGCAGCCAGTTTCCTTCAGTATTGCAACAGCACTAAAGTGAAAATGGACAGGCTTGTGCTCAGCTCTTAATTGCAAAAACATGCAATTCAATGGGTCTGAGCTGCTAATGAACAGTGGTATTTTGTTAAACACCTCAGTACTTGAGTCTACAGAAAAAAAAGAAATATTTACTTTATGAATATTACCTGTATCCAAATTTATTGAAATATCACATCTCATTTAACACAAGCAAACTTTTTAAAGAAGGAAATCCTTAGTGTAAGCATTTATTCAAAAATTTAAAAATTCTATCACTCAAGAAGTAATAAAAAGGCAAACACAATACAAATTCAAAACAGCAAATGGTGTCAATTCCCTAATTACACTGCAGCCCAGTGTTTCTCACATTTGAAATCTGTCTACTCCTCCACATTAATCCAAAGAGAATGCAGAGTATTAGAATTAGTCTACATCCACTTTGGATGTGTAAGGTATAATTCACAGTGCAGTAAGGAACCACAGTGCCAATTATATTGCTACTTCATTTTGTGTTCACATAAAGCTCAAACCACACTATTGAGTTAAACACACACACAAAAAAAAAATTACTACATCACCCTAATCCTTTTTGTTGTCAGAAGGCAGCAAATTTAGACTCACCCAAGATTTCTCCAACACCAATAAAAATACCAGAGAGACCAATCAGGCTTTTCTCTTCACTGCCAAACCTATTCACAGCACCAATGCACGTTCCATACACTCCAGAAAAGAATGTTAACACCAAACCTTGGAAGGAAACCAAAGAGAACTGATAGAGGCACTCTTATAAAAATCACGAGAAAATCTTTATGTCTAAAGGCTGTTTTCCCTCAGGTATCTTTCAAATCATATATTTAAATGAGATGTGGGTAATAAAAGCAAAGAGGGATTTTTCAACTTTGTAATTATTATATTTTTCTATACCAGTTCCCAAAAGCCACATTAGGAAAGTGTTACTAATTAGTGTCACAGGCATTCAGGTTCAGTGCTGCTGCTCTTGACCCAACTTCTATATACAGTTAATATTTCTATTTCTCAAGAACTTTAGAATTTTATCAAATTAAAAATGAAATAACATGAAGTAACTGAAGAAATAAAGCACAATTTAATTTAAGGATACTCCCCCATTCAAGTTATGGCATTCCTAAGAGTTCCTCCAGCCCCAAATAAGAATAAGGAGATAAGAATTCTAAAATGAACTTCTTTAGTTTATACATTCATAGATTTAGTTCATACATTCATTTTAATTCATACATAAATTTAAGCTGAGAAAGAACAATTGCCATTTGTTTTAAATCCTCTTTCTTTCTTTCTATTGCCATTAGTGTGAGGAAAGGTGACACCCCTGACCCAGCTAATGTGACCATGAGCAACCATTAGTATAAAAATACCAACTCAATAAAAAAGTGTATTTAAAACAACACAAAATGTTATTCCTAAGCAGAGAAAAACCGCTTAAAATAAAACTTTCTAATTGATATCCTTTGCTTTTTGGCTACAGTCAAACGCTGGTACAGCACACCCTGCCTTGCCTCATGAACTGTATGGCTTCAAAAACAGGGGTGCACTCGGAGCATCTTAATCTGACCAGGAATTTTGGAATAAAAGCCCTTCTTGGCCTTAGGGGATTTTCTGTTTTCCTACAGAAAGTAGCAACACCAACTCAGAGCCAGAAGATGGCAGCAGATGTTTTTTCCCCAGTCTGGACTGATTTGTTTTTTTTTTTAATGCCACCTGTAACCCCAAATTTCAGGATATTCAGGCAAAACCTGACTGACTCCCTTCCCTTGTTATCTCGCTCCACATTCCCATCCCCAGAGGAATTCATGGGAGTTAATTTGGGTTAACACAAGACTGGAGATGCTGGGAAGTAATTTGTAACTCAGATTAGTGGCTGGAGCAGCCCAACTCCAGATCTGCTCTTGCTCTTTCTCTACCAGGAGCTGCTGTAAACTGCAAAGTTTGTATTTTGTTCACATCTAAGTTTTTCTTTTCACATAACAATAATTTTTCCTAACAGTGACTCAGAGTTTAGGTTCTGAAGGTGCATCTGTTTTATAAAAAAAACTAATTTGATCATGAACAAAACTAGATCTAAAGCCAAATAAGGAGCAAGAAACCCTCCAAGAAAAACTCAAGAATTTTATAGGGTTTTTTTTTGGTGGATGAATCATTTATATGGCAAAAATACATTTTTATTTCACAACTCATATACAGGTCCAAGGATGGCAGACCAAGTTTAACTAGAAGTTACCAAAAAGAATGAGAACTCTTGCCACAGCAAATCCTATTGATAAAAGCAGTTAAAAATGACTAAGCTGGTTCCCAATAGAACCAAGATTAAAATGAAGAGCATTAGGAATCTCCCCTACCTTAAGGAAGGTAAGATGTACAAACATTCTTTTAATTCAAATGCAATACAACTGCATTAAACAATCTCTAAACTATTGAAAGTGCAATATCAAATCCCATAAAAGCCAGCTCTGTAAATTTTGCCTCTCACTTTGGGACCCAGAACTTTACTGAACCAGCACCTGCAGATTTGGATGCACCCCTCCTCCTGTACAGAAACACTCCCCAGGACACAGAAACGTCACAAGTAACCCAAAATTAATTCAAATATCCAAATAACGTTTGCAAAGATATGGGTTAAAATTCCAAACAATGCCCTGGTACTGCTCAGTGGTGAAACTCTGCTGGCTTCATACCTGTGTAGGCTGTGGTAACACTGAGAAGCAGCATCTCTTTGGTGAAGCTCAGTGTAATAGATTTCTCTGTAAAGAAATAATAAAGAAAATTAATAAAACTTCTGAGAATACTACTAAGATAATCTATACTTGCTTTTCCTGTTTGCTTAAAGCAAAAATGGTTTATTATACCCACTGTGTATTAAAGTTTTATTTACTGTTTATTACAGCAGAGTGCTAAATAAACCAACCCTGACCTGCCATCTAGAAGAAAAGTGCCATCCAAAAATTATATTTTGTAAGAAATGCAGTGGGGGAAATATAAAAGAGAAAATACACAGTTTTCAATTATCAGACAATTTTCTGCTCACTGTGTTTTTGTACTCTCAGTTCATGGCAACTGTCTCCTGAAAGGATAAACAGATTTCCAGTGAAGATCCCCACATCCTCACAACAACTTAACAGTCTCAGGCAGAACACATCAAGCTTCAAAGGGAACTGCAGATGCCTCAGTTCTAAATTGTTAACTGGTATCAACTGGTGACAAAATCCAACAACCTCTGACTTTTTTTTATCTTCATATGTTTGTTGCTTTTTATTTTTCAATCTCATTGCCTTTCCCAAGTAGAAACCTGCTCCTTTTGTACTCATCTGTACAAGGACACTGGTGTAGAGCAGTTTGGATCTGAAATCATATCAAAGGAGGAACACTCCAGGTCTCTCCTGGACCACTCAAGTATGTGATTGAAGTGGTTTGTACATGATCACATCATCAGCACAAGCACACAGAGCTGGCAAGGAGGGACCAGGTTTTGCTGAAGCAACTCTGATGTGAAATTGTACTTACTGAAGGCAGCCACTGCTTTCATCATTTTGTTTCGTGCAGACCTGGGTAAACAAATTACTTGGTCAAAATGGAAGAGAATAATCACACTTTATTGCTGTGCTGGAAGGCACCTTCATTTTTCAAACCTTCCGTATGTTTTTGAGCCCTGCACTATATACTGGAATATGCCAATGTATCTTTTAAAGTTTCTGAGATCTAAAGTAACCACAAAGGCTATTTGCTGCCTGCACTAGTGAATGTTTGCTTAACAGAATCTTTCTTTTGAACATTTTTAGCTTTCAATATTTTTTCCACAGGCATGCTCACTGATGTTTTTCTAACAATCTGCTTGTTCTTTAAATAAAGCAAAAATATTCAAGCTGATGCCTCAGGCAAAACTGCACTGAATCTGTGTAACTGTGCATTTCTAATGTATTTATCAGCATGGCATATATATTTAGAGAAGATAGGAAAAACATGTTCCAGTTGGCAAAACAACCTATATAAAAGGACTATTTTCTGTTTATTCCAGCCTTTCAATTGGACTGATTAGGGCAAGATAAAACATAAAGTGTTTAATAATAATCAGTGGAGAAGAGGTGAAGATTATCTTTTGCACTTGCTCACCAAAGGAAAAGCTTCATGTGCAGTACTGAACTTCACCCTTGAGAATATGTCATATCAAGAACATTATTTCTCATATATTTTGATTGTTAAAATACAGACACTTTTCTGTTAAATCTGTGAATCCTCCAGGTTGTTGATAACATTCATGGCTTAGCACAGAGGAACAGTGAATGTGCAATGTTCCTCTGCGGAGCAGGAGCACAAACAAGGAGATGTGACAATATGTTATTGCCACCAACACTTACGAGCTCTCCCCCAGGATTTCATTAGTGGAATCATCATCCCCTGGAGCTTTTGTGTCCTCTTGTTTCCTAATCAGAAAGAACAGAACTGTGCCCACAAGACTGATAACAGTCAGAGCAATGAAGACAGTTCTGCGATCGCTCTCTGTGGAAAAACAAACAAGAGCCATAACCAGATGTGCAGAAGAGATTCAAACCAATCCAGCTACCTTCAAACAACTAACACACACATGCTACAGTGTTTAACACACACTAATTTTCTAGCTTACCTTCCACATGGAGCTGCTGGCAAACTCCTGTCTCAGTTTTATGGTGCTAATAAAATATCGGCAAATTAAAGAGGTCCCTCGCATTCTCTGCCATGCAAAGGCTAAGACCGAGGAGCAGCCAATTAAAGGAAGTGCACAAATTATTAGCAGGAGAAATTACATCTTTGAAGACTTATATCATTCAGAGTGGACATAAACTGCCCCAAACCCCTTCAGATTTCTAAGAGAATCTCTTGACCAGCATCAGAACCGTGAGCAGCACGACATCATAAACTGTAGGCTGGGAAACTACAAAGGATTTAAAGCCACCAAAACCTCAGTAAGTGCCACAGCAGCTGGAAGGGACAACTCTGCTAAACAGGTTGGTTATTGCAGCAGAACACAGACACATCTAATACAAAAGCCACTCCCATTTACCAGTATTAAGCAGGGAAAAAAGCCACTAGAAGCAAAGAGTTGTGACAGAACTAATGCATGACCCTGAAGATATTATCTATGCTTGTATTTACTTCCCCCTTAGCTCAACAGCAAATGCAAACTTATCCTAAAAATAACTGGTGTGTGATCACAGAAGCAAAAAGAGAAGGTGTGCTTCACAGCTTGAAATGTTTGTGCTATTTTTATACAGGTAGTAAAATAAGGTTTGATTTTTAAATGCTGTTAGGGTTTGATATATTTTTTTTAATACAGAGGAATCTCAAGACATTTAAAAGGGAGGGAAATGTAACAGCAGAACTGCCTCATAGTTAACTGCTCTGTTCTGTGGTTAGCTGAGCTTCTCTGAGGTTCACAGAGCAGTGAAGTTTGGAATGCACAGAATTTGAGACCCCCCTGGGTTGAAAGTGCCTCCAATATTACCAATAACACTCAAACCTTTGTGCTACAGGTAAGGGAATGCAGAAAATGACCTTTCAATTTAGCCAGTGTTTCATTACCAAACCTGTATCTGCAGAGAACCTGAAAAGATGGGGCTAACAGAAACAAGAAGTGAACTGCTCTTTCTGAAGCCTGATAATTACCATTTAAAAGTCAACATCTTACTCCTGATTGACTAGAGCAGAATTAAATCATCTGTTAGAAGTTAAAAGAATTGACCATTCTAGTAGATATTCAATATTAGGACTAAATAAGGAAAATTATCAGTAATTATAGAGCAAGAAAATCAAACTTATCTGTTTACAGAGCCCTGATTTCCCAGCAGCACTTGGTTTTGGTTATTAAAGCTATTTTCACCACTTTTCTTAGTGAATCCCACCCCCCACTTTGCCTGGCTTAAACAGTTGACAGAAATCTTTGCTTTAAAAACAGAATTTCAACACTGTCTAGCACAAGAACATAAATAAAGTCTGCTGTTCTCAGTTCCTGCTTTTTGCCACTCTAGCACAACAGCAAATGGAAAAAAAATCCAGCATTACTTACAATTCCATCATTAAGCTCATCTCATAAACTATGCCAAGAAAGGAAGAGAGTTCTTTCTCCACTCATCCTCTGCCTCCTACACTGCTTAGTGCCAGCACAACTAGTGCACACATGAAGTAAACTGGGATGGTTTTCCTTTATTTTCCTTTATTTCGTAGCTTTATCAATCTCCAGTATGATTTAGAAGAACACTCCACACCAGGAGCTTACTTTGGAATGGGATAGTGTGTATAATATTACACATACAGCCAGAACACCTTCCCCCTAAATAAGTGTATATTTGGCACAAATGTGTCTGCACAGGGAAAATCCCAGAGTAGCTATTAAGGAAAATCTCCAAGAAGAGACTATCTACAATAAACTGGAAGAAAAAAAAAATCTGCTTTTGTATAAGCTTCCTGCCACTTTGGAGTTCATTATTTCATCTGTTAATTCATGCTACTGTATTTAAAGGTTGGCCATATAAACAATCAGTACCCACCTGATATGTGAGTTTTTCCTTGCCAGGCCAAGTATATATACAGATTTCCAAAAATCAAGCTGAAAACAAAAAGAACAAAGGTCAACAATATATTCTATTAAAAAAATAGGGTTGTAGTACCACACTACTACTATTCTATTAAAAAAAAAATCCCAAGGCTGTGCAATTGTGAAAGAAATTAAGAAATTAGTCACTCTCCACGTGAGCTGCTTCTATACAAAACTCAAATTTTTGAGGATTCTGCCCCAAAATCCTGGCTATTCGTGTTCATCAATCACGACACAAGGTGGTGGCAAAAATGAGGAAATCAGCATATAAGTTGCTTCTAATTTTGGAAAGGTATAGGTTAGAAAGCTGAGGTATTTCTGGAGGTGATTTTGTAATACTTCCTTTTCAGGATCATGTGTCTTGTCTGAAGTATTGCTTCAACTCAAGGAAATTCTGTGTCCCTAACTACCATTTCCCAAAATACAGTCATTCTGAATGAATGATTTAAAACAGTTTTAGAGCAAATTTTCCTCTCATAAACCCATGTTTTTTACTCACTGTAAAACAATCAGCTGGGTTTGTGGGAATTGCTGTTCTGGTAAAATACTGAGGGGTTAATTCTGGAACTGCAAACTTTAGAAACACAAGCATGGCCCTGGTGCAAGGCTGATGCTCTCCCAGCCCAGGGTCCCATCCCCACTGCAGCATTAGCAATGCAGGCTCAGCACCCTAAGCATTTCTGCTACTCATTCCTCTGGTTATCTCCCAGATACATATTCTGGGAGAACATTCAGAACTGCTGCATGAGAGGTGGTAAAAGGATCTCTCTTCAGGAATCGTTTGTGCACCTGTCTCCCATGAATTTGTTTGATTCCTTTTCAATCCTGCTCACACCACCCAACTCTAGACACTCCCATGGCTGCAAGCTCCAAAAGTTTAATCACCCCTTGTACAAAGCACTTTTATCTGTTTTAAACCAATCCTCCTTACTCTCATCCAGTGACCCCAGCTCCAGCACAGCAGCATTTGGTGAGCAACAGTTCTACACTCAGCTCCCCTGCTCATTTTGGGTGACACATTGATATAATTTCCTGTTCCTCCACAGGAAACTCCCAACCTTTTCAGTCTCTCTTCAAGCCATCAGCTCTATCTTCTTGCATAATTTCATCATTTTCCTCGTTATCCTAATTGCACTGTACTCTCATGAGAGGCATTAACTATCTCTGCACAAAACACTTAATGGCCACAAACACAGCATTCACTGCCTTGTTCTCACTGCCCTTCTTGATGCTGAGCCTTTTGTTGATTTTTTTAGTCAAGCACACTCAAAGTTTAATATCAGAGAGGCATCAAAAACAAGATTTCTTTTCTGGCTTCTGACTGCTAGGTCTGACTTCAGGATCTTCACCTTGGCAGCAAGAACCAGCTTCTCCCTCAATAAAGGACACAAATTGGCACAGCCCTCCACAACCAACAAGATTTCTCAGATCCCAACAAGATCCCAACCAACAACATCCCTCAAATGCTCCCCTAACAGAAATTTATCTTTTTCAGCAGCTCAAGAACTGAGATTGCAATATTCAACTTTCTTTTATTCCCTCTCCTGTAATGCACAACATCAATAAAAATGTTGCTTCCATCTCTCCTTCCAATTGACTGCAAGGTCCCAGGGGACTGTTTTTCAATGCAGTCTCCCGCTTATAAAAAGATGTAAAAAGCAGAACGTGTATACAACAACAACAAAGAAAATCAACAAATTTTACAAATTAACACAGCTTACCTGAACTGTAGGAGTGCCCAAAATATTCCACTGTTCCTTCCGATGGTGTTTTCATCAGAATTTTCAGTCAAGCAATTTCCCTGGGCTGTCCAGAGAACTGCAACAGACAGAATATATTGCTCAGGAAATAAAAATATTTTAAAGGTATATTCAAAACTCATAAAAAACAGTCAGCAGAGTAAGAACAATGCTTACCAGCAGCTGCAATGCCAATAAGCACAGAGGCAGTGTAGAAAGCCCATGTAGCTGGTTGGATAAAGACTGCAATGTATAGGCTAGAACAGAACACATCAGTTCATTGAATACCAGACTGAAGTGGACAATGCTCTTTAACAATCAGATACCTCACTTAGGTGCTTCTAAATCAGCTGTTCTCTCCTAAGGAATGCTGAAAAACAGGTTGGGTGTGAAAAATCTTTTTACCCTTCTAAGCACGTAGAGTTTTTTTATATAGTTATTAATCTGAGGCCATAACCTCAATTCCACAGTCAGCAAAGTCTGGAAATGCTGTGGGGAAAAAAAGTGTTGTTTCCAGTAGGCTGAAACTCTGCAGTTACAACCTCCAGTATCTCTGTGAGAGGCTTTTCTTAGCCAGTACAACTTCATGTATGGCACAGGAGCCTTAGATGTGAAAAAACAAAAGAAATATTTCCAAGGAAGCAGGCAAAACCTCAAAATTAATACTTACCTATAAAACACACCACTAACAACCATGGAGAATTGAGGTCCCACTATTGCAACCAGTGAAGGTGATATAAGATTTGATGCAGACAATACTCCATAAATAATGGACATGCTACAAAAATAAAAAAACAAAATACTATTAAATACTTAAAATAAAATATAGGCTATCACTGCAACTGATTTAATATCCAGTTAAGCACATACATAACAGCAAAACTTTGATGGTCAGACATTTCTCTCCTTTTTTTCTGTTCCCTTCACTCATGGCACTCCACATGGGAATACAGGAGTGTACAGTATTCCCTGGGTTGTTGAGTAGAGTCCCAAACTATTGCAGGCAATGACATCTTGTAATTTACAGCATGCATTTGTCAAACTGCCTGAACAGCAGTTATTGTATTTTGTACCCTGTACATCTAATGGAGAATGTTCTAGAACCTCATTTATCTGTCAGTGAGGTTTTCATCTTCTGCCAAATACACCACAGAAATTTTACAGACATACTTTGTGGCAGTGGTATTTTTAGTTTAAATTAAGACAGTAGACCCTTCAAGGGAGCAATCAGGTTTTCCTAAATGACAGATTAATTTGGCATGTAAAAGGTCCCTGATCATGCCTGATGAGTTTGACTCTGCCCGTGCAACCAGAGAATGGCTTTTTGTAGCTTTGCTTGTCTTTCTGACTGCTCCTTTCACATTTGTGTTTTATTTCCTGAGAGCTGATCCACACCACCTGTCCTACACAAACACAGTGTACAAAGGCAAACAACCAAGGCCTGAGTTAGCAGTTTTATTTATTTTTAAACTTTCACCTTCATTGCCTCCTAAGGCAAAATGTTGAGAATGTGATGATAGTGGTTTTTCTCCCTACAAAGAAAACATGCAAACCAGACATGTAGTTCAATTGGAAATAATTCAGAGCAGAACTGTGAGAAGCCTATTTTAAACTGCTTTAAGTGTGTCAATAAATGGTGAAGTCAGCAGAACACTGCAATCTCTTGAGAGTGTCTCTCTACTGGATGGAACTGTAACTAAGTTCACCCTGCAAGGAGCAAAGTAAGAAGAAGATCCATGTAATTACCTCGTGTAGCCACTGCCATGAAAGTCTGTGTTGTTTAAATTCGTGATAACAGTTTGCTGTGAGGGGAAGAGCATACATTGTAATATATTAGAATCTATCTTGTATTTTGAGAACACCTGCATTGGTTTGAAGTCAGTATCAAACATTAGAATTATTCATTAATAGACACTACAAAGAACTTAAAAGAATTTAAAATGTTAATTACAACTCACACCACCTCCACAACAAAGATGCAGGAGATACTGGGCAGGGAAACATCTATGTTTGGGGAAGAAATTAGTACTTTATTATTAAACCATGATTTCATCAGAGACCTAAAATACTTCACGAAACTTTTGCTTCACTTAAGAACCCCTCTCACATAGATAGGTATGACTATCTTAATTTTAAAAGTGAGGGGAAAAAAGAGAAGTTTCAGAATAATCTTAATTTTACCTAACTATGAATGCCTGATAAGAGTTTCCATTCTTTTCAGCTTCCTGTTATTTCCCTGCTCCTTTTTTTCCCCTTGAATCAGCTTTAGTGATCATGAGACCATGCAGTAAGTTGGACTGTCAGGCAGACCTTATTGAAAGTCACTTGTACAGACTTTTATGATGATGAATTACATGATTACATGATCACAAAGTCCAATTCGGTGAGGCGCTGAACTCGTTGCAGAATTTCTGAGATTGTTGGGCTGCACTTAAGAGTTCACAGAAAGTATCCCACTGCACTCAGAGTTACAAAAACTACCCCAAGTAGTTATTTCTATAATGCAGCAAAGGACATTTATCTGTCTGAACCCAGCAAGGATCCTTCTTGCAAGCAGAAAAGAATTCTAAGACCAGTGGGCTCAAGAGGGATGTTGACATCTAACTGGCCTGCAGGAACAGAACTAATAATACTGAAAACAGCTCAGGAAGTTAAAGGGCTAAACCTGGCAATAGCAGGAGCCTAAAAATTGAAATAGTAACAGTAAATATGGATTATGCTGCGCTCAATTTTTGCTCTGCAAAGAGATACTGAACAGCAGCAAATAACTCCTTCAACTGGAAGGTGACTTGGCAGTTTAACAATTGTAGAAATCTATTTGTCAAGTGTTATCCTCATGCTCTCCCTCAATATCCAGTTTGTTACATTATGAAAATCTTGTTAATAATAGCATGGTAATAATAACTTAAGCAAATATTTTGAAATGGACTGTACAGAATATATACTATGCAAGGTTCAGTGTAATTCAACTGTCCAACATCGCAATTGTCAAAGCAGACATCATTTTAAAGTTCAAGCATTTTATAAGATTAATTTTTCACTTTCTAAGCAATCAGGCTCAGTTTCATATGTAGCTATGCTATCTTAAAGAAATAACTTGATGAATTATTGGTTAAACACATTAATCTACTTAAAAGGAAATCAAAAGACGATAAATGTCCAAGTACCTTGCACTTAGATTAAAACAACATTAGAGCATGCAAAAGAAAAGCCAGGATAAATAACTGAGATAGAAATGTGGCACGTTTAGAAAGTCACACCTACCGCGATATTTCCACAGGATTGGAAAGCAGTGAATATAAACATAAACGAGACTCCCAAAATAATGATGTTGAAAAGCTTTTTTCCTTCCGAAGACATTTTGTGTATTCTTCCCAAGTCCTCAGCTTCAGTCTGGAAAAACTCTTTTTTCTTTTAAAAGTTTCCTCTGAGCCTCTGTGCTAAAAAAAGAAGGAAAAAAAGGCAAAAAGAAAAGAAGGAAGCAAGCTTCGAAAATAATGATTACTTAGGGCCACTACCAGCTGCTAGAAAATATCAGTTAATCAAGAATCCTGGTAATAATGTGCAACAAAATCGGTAACTTGAAGGAAAAAAAGGAATGGTAAAAATGGTAAAGCCCAAGATTCCTTTTACCTGTTCCCATGAAGTTACCAGGGCTGACTGCAGTGTGTTAATTCATGACATCCCTCTCTCCCAAGGGAGACGCTTTCCCAATAGCGAGCAGGTTAATCGGCTCCGCTTCTCGTCATTGTCGGAATCAGAACTGTGGTCCCCGGCCTCTCAATCACCTGACGAAGGAAAGATGAGCCACTCGCACATTTCCATGCCCTGCACAGGAAATAAAGAACATTTCAGTGTCTGCATCAGCTGACCCAGCCCTGAGAGCCCTTGTGCACTATGGGAAATGCAGTTTTAGCAAAGTAACCGGTTCGTGTTTAAAGAGGTGAAAATCTCCCAGTTCTTAAAATAAGGTTATTTGTACCAGTTTTTTTAAACTGTAATTTCTAGCCACTAAATAACACCTGCTAAGGTTAAAAAAAAATCACAAACCAAACCAAAAAATAAAATCCCCACACAACTATAGAATCGTGGAATCACAGAATGGTTTTGATTGAAAGGGACCTTAAGCCCATCTTGTCCCACTCATGCCATGGGCAGGGACATCTTCCACTAGACAAGATTGCTCCAAGCCCCCTCCAACCTTGAACACCTCCAGGGATAGAAGTGATACCATTAATCTTTTACTTTGCAGTATTTCTAAATAATAAATTTCAGATCGATTGATCTTTGAGTCATGAAGATCTCTATTAAAACTAAGGATCAGGAAAACTAAGAGAGGATCACTGACCAAATGGCAGCTTTTTCCTGTTACCATCCTTTTTCTGTTCTGTTGGGCCTCTGGGACTGGAGAATTCAACTAAATCAGTTCTACTTTAATGTTGGCCAAAGGACAGAGAAGGAAATGCAGAACTGGTTGAAGTAAATGACAAATCACCACAAAAAAGCTCTCTTCCTCCTTTTTAATATTATTAATTCATAGGAGCATAATTTTAAGATCCTCTAGTACTGCCCCACTCACATCTTTTCTCCCTTGTGCCAGTACAAGTTTCCATCCTGCAGGACAGCAAACTGGGCTGGAACAATTCCTTTGGCAGCAATGTGTGTTGAAGTGACATAGGAAACTTCCTCTGTCATTTTAGGGAAATCACTTCCCTAAAAATAACCTTCAAATTTCTCCTTTGAAAAAGGGGTTCAGCAGATGAAACACTGAATTTTTAAATCAAAATTCTCTGGTGAAAACAAGAACAAACACGAAGCAATACAAAATGTCAAACCAGTATCAGTTTATTTGATTTCTGAAGTTGTTTGCAGCAGGAAACAAAATGTTGCTTCTGGACTTGTATCCATGTCACCGCTTATTTTTACACTTCTTCAGTGCAAAAAAAAAGTTAAACACAATTATAGTAAAACTAAGCATTTAAATTCTAATACTGATTTTTTTTTTCATATTGATACTATCATTAGATTAAACAGATCAGTAGAAAATAGTCTAATTTCTATTCTTTTTTAAACATAGTGCTATGGAAAAGCTGTGTAGAAACTTTTAACATTGTTTTGAGATGAGAACCAGGTATTAAAGTTCAGGAGTTTGGGCATTTTATTAGAGCCCGAGGTGACAGAGCAACAACTTCTGGGGTGGGGGAGCAGCTTTCACGGAATTCCCTTGGGACGCTGAGAAGTTGCTCGTCACCCTTACACAATGGCTGTGTAAATCTTCTCCCACGTTCCTGCCACAGCACGAACTTGCAGAGCGGCCCGGTGTGAGGACGATTTTAGTATTTCCCTGCTCAGCTCTCACAGGCACCGAGGAGCCGGCGGGGATCCATCGTGGCACATCCAGAGCTGGAGGGGCCGAGGAGGCTTCCCCGGGCACCGCTGCCCGCAGGGATGAAGGAGAGCCCGCTGTGAGCCGCTCAGGGCCGCCACGGGCGCACAGCGGAGAGCGGGCAGGAAAGGCACGGAGCTCCCCCAGCAGCGGCTCCGGCAGAGCCGCTCCCGCAGGACCCGGGCCGAGCGCCGCTTCCCTCACGGAGCCTCGGCCCCACTGCCCTCACGGCTCCCCCCTGCACGGCCGCCATTTTAAACCGCCCGCCCGCGCCACAAGCCTTTCACTTCACTTCGCTTTTTTTTTTTTTTTTCCCGCGGCGGGGGTCTGTCGCCCCTCGCCCTCCCACACGCACACTGCTCTGCCCTCATTTCTTTTTTTTTTTTTATTGTTATTGCTATTGTTTGGGGTTTTTTTACGGGTTTCAACACACATTGTTCAAAAATTTCCCCGCCTCCACCGAGTCCTTCCGGGTCACGGCGGCGACGTTTTAACAGCCACTTTCCAACCGCGGGGCGAATTATTCATTTAGAGGGAGATTCCCTGTGCTCCCTCCGGCACTGCCTCGGGGTAAAGTGGGAAAAACGGATCGGGGGTCGTTCCCGCGGCGCCGCGGGCGGGGCGGGCCCGCATTCCCTTCCGGGGCGCCGCCGGCCATTTTGTGGCGTTAAGCCGCGCGCGCGGGCGGTTCCTCCTCATTTCCTCGTCGCGGCGGGACGGGGCGGCCGCTCCTGGCGCTTTGCTCCGGCCTCGGGCCGCCCCTCGGACCCTGAGGTGGGTGCTGCTCCCTGCGGGCCCCGCGGCTTTTCCCTATGCGCTGTAGCTCTCCTCCTTTTTGGACTTGCCCTGCGGTGTGAGGCGCGTCGCCCTCAGGGCCGCGCCGGCTGCTGACTCTCTTCAACCCCTCAGGTTTATTCTCTTCGGCCGCTGCCGCCCCTCGGGGGCTCTTGCCCACCATGAGCTACGGCCGCCCGCCGCCCGATGTGGAGGGCATGACGTCCCTCAAGGTGGACAACCTGACCTACCGCACCTCCCCGGACACCCTCCGGAGAGTCTTTGAGAAGTACGGCCGCGTGGGCGACGTCTACATTCCCCGGGACCGCTACACCAAGGAGAGCCGCGGCTTCGCCTTCGTGCGTTTCCACGACAAACGGGACGCGGAGGACGCGATGGACGCGATGGACGGGGCGGTGCTGGACGGCCGGGAGCTCCGCGTGCAGATGGCCCGCTACGGCCGCCCGCCCGACTCGCACCACAGCCGCCGCGGGCCGCCGCCCCGCCGGTACAGCAGCAGCGGCTACGGCCGCCGCAGCCGCAGGTGAGCGCCGCGGAACGGGCAGCGGAGTTGGGGCAGGGAATGAGGTGAACCTTAGCTGTGCGCCTGTGCAGTGGGATTCGTTTGTTTTCATGCTGGTTGCCTAGAGAGGTAGTTAGGGTTCCGTCACTGAACCGCGTGGACACAGAGTTAAGCCATGTGCTCTAGGCCCACCCTGCTTAAGCAGGGAGGTTGGACCGGATGACCGATGGTTGCTCTTCCAACCGGACCGATTCTGGGATTCTGTGTCCTTTTCCCAGTGAGTTTCGTGGCAGAGCTGGGAAGAGGAAGGGGGTTTACTGGCAAAGGCACATGGGGTTCCCTCGGAGTTGGAAGGATTTCGCCCTCGGAGTTGGAAGGATTTCGCCCTGTAGTAGATTTTTAGCCCCCGGCCACTCGCTCTGAACAATGGCGCCCTCGTAACCCTCATTTTCTTGCCCACGTGCGTCCTGTTCCGCCTTCCCTGTCCCGCAGCCCTCGCTCCATTCCATGCGTCACCCGTCCCGTGAGCAACTTTTAACGCGCCTTTTTTTTTTCTTCCTGGTATGTTTTAGCCCCAGAAGACGCCGTCGCAGCCGATCTAGAAGCAGGAGCCGTTCTAGGTCCCGCAGTCGGTCCCGTTACAGTCGATCCAAATCCCGGTCTCGCACACGCTCTCGGTCTCGCTCCACCTCCAAGTCCAGGTCTGCCAGGAGATCCAAGTCAAAGTCCTCATCTGTCTCCAGATCTCGGTCCAGGTCAAGATCCCGGTCTAGATCTAGAAGCCCTCCCCCTGCCTCAAAGAGGGAATCCAACTCCAGATCCAGGTCTAAGAGCCCTCCCAAGTCTCCGGAAGAAGAAGGAGCTGTATCCTCCTAGGAACATGGTAATGTACCTCGGGATCAGCACAGGATGCATGTTACTTTATTAGAGCACTTAGGTGGGGTGTTGGGTAGTTCTTAGAACATTAATAGCCTGAACCAAGTGAATCCTAGTGGGGCACATTGTTAGTTGTTGGTTTTGGTTTTTTTTTTCTTGAGCAGTGGTTTTTTGGTTATTGATTTAGGGAAATAATTATTGAAGGGTTTTCTACGGAGAATTTTTTTTTTTAAACAGAGAAAATGTTTTATTGCAAGATTAATGCCTTGGTTTTGATAAAATATTGTATGAGACGCAACCTATGATGAAAATGACTATTTCTTACTGTATTTATCCAACATCTGCATTTTCCCCTTTAAAGCTGCGGTCTCCTGTTTGCTAAAAGAATATTGGCCAGTATTGCAGATTTTAACTGATTTGGCTGATCCTCCAGGGACCAGTTTCTGTGGGCGTGTGTTGGAGCAGGTTTGTCTTACACTGTTAAAGATACACTATCCTTTTAGAACGGAAGATCGGTTCAGTGGCCGTTGTACTGACTGGAGGTAATAACTGTCCTAGAAAAGTGGTAAATTCCTTGCAGCGAGAAAACCACGGAAACTTAGTTTTTCCTCAAGTGGACATCTTGAAGAGGCATCTAAGGATACACCGGGTGGGGAAAGGATAGTGTGTCTTTAACCCTTCAAACTGTTTGGTCCTATTTTTTAAAAGGAAAGGGCCTGAGCTAGCGCTGGAGTTAGATAATTGTAGC
>NC_086258.1:21280691-21309155 GCF_021018805.1 Prinia subflava
GCCATCTCTTCGCCCTCCACGAGCACACAGTGCGTTGTCTGGTTTAATGTTAAGTTGTGTCTAAAGAATAGGCTGAGATTGCTGGGACTGAGATCTTCCCCCCATCACCTTTGCTGGTTCTTCCACGGCCTTGTGATGAGCTGATCACAGCATGACAACCACAAGGGTTGCTCCAAATATTCCTTGTGGCCCCGTCCTCAAATCCATGCTGAACCCTTCCAGATCCCCGTTGCGTTATACACAGTACATGCATAAGAAATATTCATAATTACTTGAATAATGTATGATCTCGAAGACATCATGGCAACCAAAAGGGTTGCACTGGGAAATCAAGATGCATCCAGTTCCTCCCTGGAAAAGAGAACAGCCTGAGGCATTCCATTGCCCACATCCATCTTCAAACAAGCCAGCAAGCAAATGCTTTCAGTCCTGCTGGAAAATTGTTCTGTTAGTTAAACCTGCAGCAGAAAAGCCTGGATTTCAGGGAGGTGGATCAGCAAGACACAAGGAAAGGACAGCCCACAGAGAGATCTTCCAAAGGCAGTTTGTGCTGGGAAGGAGCAGGATGTGTCCTGCTAGTGGGTCTAGAGGAAGGCCTGGCTCACTGGGAGCTGCAGAGCTGCCAGGAAATGGGTGCAGACCACGTGTAAAGCCCTAGAGAGGTTTTTGGTGCTTCCCCAGGTCATTGTTGCATTTGGCTACCCAATATTTTAGATTCCACAGGAAATCAACCTCCCCTTGGAAGAGTGGCCAGAACAACTTGTGAGGGGCTCTGGAGTTGAAGCATCAACATCTCTCTCTGCAAGACCTGTTGGGGAACTGAGGATGCTCTGGCAGTGCTCTGGAGCTGCTCCAGGGAGCAGAGTGGTGGGTCCAAACCATGCTGGACCAAGGGCACCATTTGTACAAAAGAGATACCTTTATATAATTAAGAGTGAGAGAGTTTATTAGTTCTATGGGTGCTTGTTCCTGTATCATCCTCCCTGGGAAAAATCTGCACATTTTTCCCACTCTGAATATGCCTGGCTTCAGCTGCCAGGCCCTGCTCCTGTTGCTTTTCCCAGTATATTGAGGAGCCTTTCAGAACTTGGTGTTTTTCCACATTAGGCAGCTCTGTGTTGTGAGCACATTGTCTTTCAAGTGTCTCCTCAATTAGCTAAACAGGTTGAGGTTTTAAATCCTTCACTTCAAAGTGTTCTCTTCCACCCTCAAATCATTTTTATGGCTCTTTTTTCTCCAGCGTGTGTGGATGGCCTCAGACTGTCATCCCCAGGGGCTGGAATCACCTCCCTGCCCTGGGCCTCTCCTCTCTTGGAACATCTCAGAGCAGTCTTGGCTTCCTTGCTGCTGACTCACGTTGAGTTACGGGGCTGCTCTGGCCCCTAAATCCAGGCCAGCTTTGGTCAGGGCTGCCTCAGCTGCAGAGCCCTGCCAGACCTTGTGCTGGAGCTTGCACAAACGGGATGGGACTGCTGGGAGACATTCCTTGAGCTTTATTGCAGCCTCAGCCTCATCACAGGGTTTTAAACAATTGAAAGATGGCAACAGCTCACTTCTGCCAGCAGCAGCCAAAGATCTCTTTGTTACAGGGCATTTTAAAACTTTCTAGCCAATGGCATATTGCTAAAGCTCACAGACAATTGTTCTACCCAGTCACTGACAGCACACCCACACCTGCTTCAAACAGTGCTTGCTTGTGTGCTTTCTATTAACAATACAAAATACTCCATTATTAAGTTTAAAACCTTCTACTACCTTGCTAAGCATATTCTTCTGCAGTCTTAAAGTCTATCTAGGCCTACCTCGGGTATCACTGTGCCCTCCCCACCCAAACATTTTACATGGGGGGATGAACCTCCTTTCAAAAGGAGCCTCTCAGTGTGTTGGGCTTGTGCAAGAGGGACAGACCACCGAGAGATGTTTAAGCCACGATTTATTGCCTCGGCCTCATGAAGGAGTGAGAACATCTGCACCACGTAAGTTAGAGCTCAGGTGTCCATGGTCAGTGGTTGCCAGTGGTCACAAAATCACAGCTTACAAGGTCTTTTAGAGGTTAATTAGCCAAGGAACTCCTGCCACAAAGAGTGTTTCTACTCTCACACCAATAGTTGATTAATTTGTATCACACGTCTTGCTGCAATGCGGATTTTGTTAACCAATCATACAATGACACAAAAAACTACTTGCTACGCCTTAAAAATTTTTACTATTTCTGTAACTACTTCTATATCCAAACTTGAAAACCTTAAAACTTTCCACTAGAGAGCTTAATGTGTTTCTGTCTAAACTACAAATACGTTCTTGCTCATGGACTCCGGATCTGGAAGCCTTTTCCAAGGTCTCAGGTCAAACCCTGTATTCATTTCAATATTTGGGCCTCCATGCACAGGGTTTTGAGAATTTTCTGTGCCTGGAATTCCCATATCAGAGCAGTTGGGCTCTGGAGTGTTCCTGGAAATTTGATTCATGGCTTGGGACAAATGACCCAAAATTAAAACCTGGCTTCATCCACTTCATCTGGGGACAACTTCAGCTGTGCCAAGTGTGCCTGGGCTTGGGAAGGTGTCAGCACCAGCCTGAGCTTCCAGGGGTGATATGAGCATTCCCACATCATCACCACTGCCTGAGCATCCCCTGCCAAAACCCTTCATCAGCTGGGTTAGGGCTGCTCTGCTCCAAACAGCCCCTCTGTGAGGGCAATGAGACCCAACAAACGGGCCCAGACCTGTGGCTGGTGGGAGGATGGAGCCACCGTGTCCTGGAGAGCAGGGCAGGCTGTTCAGGTTTGGGGACACATCTGGATGTGGGGGCACATCTGGATGTTTTGGCCATGTCGTGTTTTTTTAATTACAAAGCAAGGAGGTGGCTGCCAGCTGAGACAATGAGAAATTGCCCTGTTTTACATGGAGAGCCTTTGGATTCCAGCACAGAAAAACCTTTGAATTCCAATGCACCAGAGCCCAGACAGTGAGTAATAGGCTCTTCAACAGGTGCTAACTTGAATTTACCTTGGGAAAAATACGTGCAGTGGAAGGCAATTAATCAGATAATCCAACATTTGACTAAATCCGTTTCTTGAACTCTTTGATCTCCTCAATTAGCTGCTACCAGGCTGCCTCGGAAAAACATCTTCAAAATAACAGGGGTGGGTGAAAACCATGAATGAGCAGCCCCAGTGCTCAGAGCTGGGCCAGGACGGGGGGCAGCAGGTCAGACACAGCCTGGCCTGGCTGGGGGGGATGGAGACATTGCTGCTGCTGGAGGCTCTTTCTCTTCACCCACAGCAGGGATGTGCTGCTTTCCTGCCATCAGGCTTGGGCACAGAGGTGGCACCGAGCTGGCTGTGCTCTGGAGGGCAGCCCAGCCTGCAGGGACAGGGGGAGCTGATGGGGATGACCTGCAGGGTCAGCCCCAGGGGGTGCAGGAGATTAACCCAAAATCCAAACCAGATTGCCTGGTGGTAAAGCCTGTATTTAAAGGCAGCTCTGCATGTCCCCAGGCCAACCTCCCTCAGGCACGGGGCACGGCAGGGAGACCACCCCATGGCCATCCCCCATTCCCAGGCAGTCCTCATTTACCCACTCCATCCTCTGCTGCAAGAGCCTGTGCTAAGAGCAGCTCTTCAGCCCCATGGAGGGGATGTTTCTGTGCAAACACAGCCTCTAAGAAAGCCTGGGTAAATGCTTCTTTATTTCGCTCACAGCAGGCAGCGCAATTTGTCTCTAATGAGCACTAACACGCTCTCTGCTATCACTGGGAGCAATTACTCTGGACTCACTGGTGGCACACAGAGCTCGGATATCCAGCTAACAGCCCATGCCAAGCCCTGCCTCAGTGGCAGCTCCTGCTGCACGCTGTGACCAGGTCACCCTGCAGGAGGAGTCAGCGGCTCAGTGTGGCACAGAGCCGGGCACAGGGACGTTGTCTCTCCTCAGCTAGAGCAGGTTCCACCTTCCCACAGCACCAGGGACTGGTCTGGCTGCTCCAGCTCCAGCTGTGTACAGGCACAGGCTGCCAGACAGAGGAGAGACCAGCTGGGACCCTGCACTGGCCATTGGTCCCTGCACAGTGGCTTCCACAGATGGACAGTGGCTTTTGGGGTGTGGCAGGAGGCATCAGTGGCCCTGCAGGCTGAGGGACAGGCAGTCTGCCCTCCTCAGCTAAGAATTCCTCCTCTAAGATTCTCCTCCTCCTCCTTCATGTGTTTCTCAGCCCATGTAAAGAAAGAGTTTCTGTAATCCCCCATGTCCTGGGGTGACTTTGTGATGCTTGTATCCCCAGTTGTCTGTTCTGTTTGTGCTGGATGTTGAGTTCTGTACCTTTCAGACTAGTTCTGAGAGTGAAGGGGATGGAAGAAGTGTGGGGTTTGTTTGCAGGAACTGCTCTCACTCCTCCACATCCTGCTCCTGGACTGTGCTGTCTGGGCAGACAGCAAGAGAGAGCTCTTCTTTGCTTTTTAGTTCGTTTTTAGCTAGCTGAGACAGAGAATTTCCCTGGGCTGTTTCCTCTTCTTTTTCTTGGCACTGTTTAAACATCTGTCCCTAAACCAGGACACTGCAGCTCTGTAGAGGAGCAGAACTGGCAAACACGAGCTGGGGACTCATCTTCAGCAAGGGATGTTGAGACCCCTTCCTGCTCTAAAGGCAAAATTTCCTGTCAATTCTCCTTGTGCCTGAGGCTGAGGTAGGACCTGGATATGAAAGCAAGGTCCTGCTGCCCGTGGTCAGGTGTGTCTCTTCCCCTGCAGTCCATGCCCTGTGACAGTGCAGGTGGGGAACATCTGTGCTGTCCCAGGGCCCGGAGGCACAGACCTGCCTCTGGGTGAGAGCTGTGCCTGCTCCAGCTCCCACGGGCAGAGCTGAGCAGAGTCCCAGGGCTTGAACAGCTTCACAGCCTCTGTGGCCTTGCCAAAATCCCAGCTTTGGGACAGATCCCTGCAGAACGCTGCCTGGAGGTTCCTGGGGAGCTGCTAATGAATATGTGAGGAGAGTTCTGCAAATCCAGGACAGCATCCTCTCATTAACCCCACAGGCACAGCCACAGGGTGAGTGTGGGGTGAGCTCAGCAGGGCTTTCAGCCATTCAAACAATCAGGAAAGTGCTCAGAATGCAGCTCGAGGTGCATTTCAGAGCTGCTTCTGTTGGGATCTTCAGATGGTCTAAAGATCAGTTCCACTCGAGTAAAAACAGTATTGATTGGTCCAAAACCTGCTTAAAATATAAAAAGAAAGGCTTGTAAAAAAAAAAAAAAAAGAAAAAAACCCCAAAAAACCCCCCAAAACCAAAACCAACCAAACAAAAAAACCCCAACTCCCCCCAAAAAACCAAAAAACAAAACAAACAAACAAACAAAAACAACCCAAAAAACCAAACCAAACAAAACAAAAAACAAAAAAAAACCCCAAAAAAACCCCAATTGTTTGAGTTCTCTCCCAGTCTGCTGTCCTACCCCATCTCACCAATATGGGATATAAATCCTCACACATCCTTTTCCACAGACCAGGGAAGGCACTGACAATTCATCTGTTTTCATTAGGCCACTGCTTGTACTGGTCCTTCTGCCTCCCTCTGCACTCCCCAAAGAGCACAGCTCAAACTTTGTGAGACCTTCATCTCTTGAAGTTCTTGGTTGTGCTGTATAGAGGAATGAATATAGGAATGAAGTTGCCTCCAGCCCTGACCTGAGCACAGCACAACAGGTTAACACCAGCCCTGCTGCCTGAGGTTTTTCCTGCGAGAGAATTGCAGTCAGGGAGCCAAAGAATCCTAAATTAATCTTAATATTTATACTGGGTTTCAAAGGAGGTGGAGCAGAGCAGCCCCATATCAAAGGTGGCTGCTTGAACAAGAAGGTTCCTTGCGGAGGATCCCAGAATTGAGTGCACAGTAATTGGAACAGAGTGATGGCTCCTGGACAGGAGTGCCTGGGTGAGGAGTGTGGGGTTTTGTCACTAATTAGGTGCTGGTTTATAGCAGTGATATCCCAGGATTTAAAGCTCCCTCAGCTTCTTTCTGTGCTGATTTGCCTGCATTGGGCTGGGGTGGTGTCAGGGCAGGGCTGGGGCAAGTTGGGATCCTGGAATTCTGGAATGCAGAGACGTTTCCCCAGCTTCACCCAGTGACAGTTTTCAGGAAAGATTCTGCATCAAACTGAAAAACTGGGAGCTGATGTGAGAAAAATAGGGGAGGATTGGAAGCTGAAGCTGGGATTGCACTTAAGGAGTGTTTATTAAAAAGAATGAAACTGATTTCCTGTGATTGTATGTATTTCCAAAACATTTAGGGAACCCCAACCCGGGAGCAGTGGTGCAGTCAGAGGATCCACCCATGACTGCACCTCACGTTTGTTGTGGCCCCATCTCCTTCACTGCACAACCAGACTTCCCCCAGGGCAGCCCTGGGTCCTGAGGGGCTTCTGCTGCCTCTAGAGCCCCACCCCAAATTCAGGAGCAGTTTTGGGCATGGAAAAGGGAAGAGCTGCTGGCTGCTGTTGGACAGGGTGCTGGGCAGGGTGCTGCCCGGGGGTTCAGCTGGGTCTCCATGCCCTGGATGTTCACACACAGAGGATGGTGTGGATCCAGCCCCATTCTCTGCTGAAGGTGATTTCCAGCAGTACTCCTAATTTAGAGCTGCAGCTGAGCCTTTTCCTGTGAGCCCAAAGGTGCTATGTGATGGTAAATCTAAAAATCCATTCCTTTCATAAACCCAGCCCTCAGAAAGCACCAACACATTTCCCCTGCCTCTCCAAGGCTCAGTTCTTTGTACAGTGAGGAGAACACGGGCCCTTCATCTGGGTGTCTGGAGATAAACCTGCCTTTGCACAGCCCCGTCCCTGCCCGTGATGGACGGCACAGAAAAGGCCTCTGGAAGTGACTCATCCCTGACATGTGGACAGTGGCACAGGCAGCCCCCCGGGGACCAGCCTGGGAATCTGTCTCCCATCTGCTGGGAATACCGGGCTGGTCAGAGGGACAGCAACAATGGGTGGGGGAGAGAGAGAGACAGAGTGACACGGAGTGACACGCAGTGACATGCAGTGACACACAGGGATACTCAGTGACATGCAGTGACACACAGTGACACAGTGACACGCAGTGACACACAGTGACACACAGTGACATGCAGTGACATGCAGTGACACACAGTGACACGCAGGGACACACAGGGACACACAGGGACATGCAGTGACACACAGTGACACAGAGTGACACACAATGACACATTGGCATGCAGTGACACAGTGACATGCAGTGACATACAGGGACACACAGTGATAGGCAGGGACACAGAGTGACACAGAGTGACACACAGGGACACACAGAGTGACCCACAGTGACTCAGGGCCTGGCCGTGGATCTGGACTGGAGGGAAGGGGTGAGGGAAACAGGAAACGTAGAAAACTCTCATAGCAGTGTGGATGTAGGCCTAGAGTTAAAAAGGATGAGGACATGGGAGAGTGAGACTGTGGTTTTGTGCTGTGTAGAGCTAGGCTGTAGCAAGTAAAATAATATGTTAAGCAAGATAATAGAAAAGATTAATAATGAGGCTCTGTGCCTTGTTTATAGAAGAGTACTAAAAGTTCCTGAGTAACAGGAAATATGAAACAAGCACCTGTTGTTAGATATAATATAGTGTTAGATATAGCACATATAGCACATATTGTTAGATATAAGTTATATGTGTAGTTTTAATCATTGGTATATGGAGATCCCTGTAAGCTCTTGACAATTTGCCATTGGTTAGAAAACTTTTAAAAGGCCTTGTAACACAGATAGTTTTGGCTGCTGCTGTCAGCAAGACATGAGCTGTTGCCACCTTTCGTGTCTCACCCTGTATTGAGGCTGATGTTGCAATAAAATCTCAAGGAACATCTCCCAGCAGTCCTGTCCTGTTATTTGGAAACCAGATCCAATGAAGGGGACTCAGGGTTCTCCTTCCCAGGGCTGCAGACACAGGAGGAGCATCAGCCCAGGGACCTCCACCCAGAGAAGATAAGCCCCACATTTGAGATAAAGAGGGTCCCCAGCAGCATTGCTGGGTTCCAGGATGTGCCTCTGCCCACAGACACAGCAGTGCACCCACAGGGGCGCAGGAACAGCTCGGGCACCAGGGTCACCAGGGATTGTACCCAACAGAGGTGCTGGTGGCAGAGGCTGGGCACGAGCCCAGAGGTGCCCAGGTGGGCAAGAGGACAAGGCCACCTGGGCTGTCCCAGCTCTGGGGTGGCAGCAGGGCCAGGGCAGTGCCTGTCCCCTGTGCTGGCACTGCTGGGGCACCTCCAGTGCTGGGGCAGCTCTGGGACACTCAGGACAGGAAGGACATTGAGGGGCTGGTGCGTATCCAGGGAAGGGAATGGAGCTGGGGAAGGGGCTGGAGCTGCTGAGGGAGCTTGGAAAGGGGCTCAGCCTGGAGAAAAGGAGGCTCAGGGGAAAATTCTGGCTCTGCACAACTCCTGACAGGAGGGGACAGCTGGAGGGGTCAGGCTCTGCTCCCAGGGAACAGGACAGGAGGAGAGGGAACGGCCTCAGGCTGCATTAGGTTTAGGTTGGATATTAGGAAGAAGTTCCTCATGGAATGAATGGTCAGCTCCTGAGCTTTGTTTTGATTGCTACAGGCACTGCCACATAACCCTGCAGAGTCCCTCAGCAGATGCAGCTCCTAAGGAGCTCTGAGGCAGCAGCAGGACCCTAAATCATATGAAATGCCCTGAGTCAGCCATGAGCTGATTTCTGACCTGCTGCAGTCTTGTACCAAGCAAGGAAAGGCATCAAGGTGGGCAGAGAAGAGTTCCTGGCCATGTTTGGGTGACAGGGACACACACTGCAGGTCACCTGTGAGGTTTGTCCCCTGTCCCTGAGCCCCTGTCCCCCAGCAACCCCGAGGTCACTGCGGAGCTGAAGCTCTTCTGGCAGCGGCCGAGCTGTGTCGGCAGCCCTGAAGTTCAAATTTAAATAAAGAAAAAAGTGCTTCCTGAAGCTGGAGGCAGAACAGAAGAGCTGCTACCTGGCATCTGGACAAGAAAAGAGGATGGGGAATGCTTCGTATTCCCCCAGTGTGCTCCTGACTCACTCTGTGCCTGGCGTGAGTCACTTCCCAAGGTCTCTCCTTCCAACGTCCTCTCTGCTCTGCAGGGAATGGAAGTGCTCCTGAAAGCTCTTCCAAGCCCCATTCATTATTAAATGCCTTTAAGTGTGTGACTGCCGGGGGACAAACACCTTGTGGGCACAGAGATCTCCTCCGTGGGCAGAAAACACTCCCAGGTTTGAAGGCAGCTTCAGGCCACAGGATGGGCCTGTAGGTTCTGACTGGGAAAACAGCTGAGAGAAAGGTGGATTCCTGCTCAGAGGATTCCTGTGGCAATAAGGCAGTGCTGGCAGCCAGCCTGCATTTATTGAATGGGACACATCCCCCATTCTGCGTCTCCTTGACAGTTTTTTCCATGGCAGTGGATCTGGCCCCAGCTTTCAGCAGCTGCTCCTTCTGAGCCTGGATTAAAGAGCTGTTTAATACCCTACCCTTTTCACCCCCTAAAAGTGCTTATATGCAGTGACCATGTCACCTCAGCATCTCACTTTGAATTAAAATGCTGAGCTTTGTAAAACCTCTCTGAAAAGCATTTTCCCCACTCTGTTTTGAGCTGGAATGCTTTCCCACTTGGACATCCATGTCCACCCCAGCAGCCCTACTCTGGTTCCTGCAGGGCTGAGAGAATTGGTGGCATCCTCCTCCTCAAATGACCCAGCCCACCCCTGACTCAGAATTTCCCTCTTTTGTTGCCCTTTGCATCCCAAACTCTTTGTGCCTCCTGAAACTTTCAGCAGTGACCATTTCATTCTTATTTCTGGATCACCAAGCTCAGTGCTGTAAAGTGTGTGTGGCCTTGCCCTGAGTTCTGCCAAACACCACTTGGGGTGGCTCTTCGGAGGGTGAAAGCTCTCTCTGAGCTCCTCCAGGTCCTCTCTGCTGCAGCCCTTTGACACCTCAAGGATGGGTAGGGATAAAATTCTCCCTCTGATTATCCAGCAACACAGGATCCAGTGCTCTGCAAAAGGTGAAGCCCATTGCACCTCCCCACCATCCTGCCAGCCCCAGCTGTAAGAACTTTAGAGAATTGTCTGGAGTTTGTTTGACAAGATCTGCTTTTTTTAAACCCACGCTGGCAGGTGTTAATTATCCTGTAGTCCTTAATTTCCTCATCATTTCCCAGCATCTTTCCAAGGCATTTGGGAGCAGAG
Organism: Prinia subflava; assembly: GCF_021018805.1. Lineage (NCBI taxonomy): Eukaryota > Metazoa > Chordata > Aves > Passeriformes > Cisticolidae > Prinia > Prinia subflava. Next base: position 21,290,926 of record NC_086258.1, read on the forward strand.
CTAATCCTTAGGTTTGGGAAACATTCCCATCTGTTTTGCTGGGGCCCAGGAAGAGTGGGGGAGCTGCTGGGAAGATGTGACTGATGGAGTGGCCACTCTCCCTTCAACAGCACCTTTGGGGCCTCCCAGCAGTTTTCCTGGTTTCTGTCTGTCAAGGAATGGGCACAATCCTGTCTTTTTTCATGTGTGAGCATTCCAAACCTTCCTAGGAGGAGGAATTGCTGCTTTGCTAATGGAATGGCTCTGTGCCTGCACTGGTGTGATGAGGTGACCCCAGGCCCCTGCCACAGGAGTGACCTGTGACTGAGGAAAATGGACAAAAATCCATTTCTGTTGTTCCTCAGATGGCTCCACGCCCATTCCATCATTCCCATACTTCCACATAAACGTCCATCAGCTGGTCCTGTTCCCTGCTGCCTGTGGGCCCCAGAGAGGTCCCTGCTGGGTCACAGGGACCTGCCCAGCCTGTCCCTCTGGTCAGGCCTGTGCCCCATTCCCCAGGGATGGTGGGATCTCCCCAGACAGCAGGGACCACAGCATGAACCAGGCTGGAAAAGACCTTCGAGGTCATCAAACCCAGCCTCTGACCAAACACCTCCTGATCAGCTCAGCTAAACCACGGCTCTGGCTCAGCCTGGGGAGATCCCACCACCCCATCCAGGGTTCTGGTGGTGCCAGAACTCCACTGGGGCTGGCCAGGGGCTCCTCCTGTCCTGGGACAGCCACCAAAATATCCCTCTGGTCACACTGGGGATGTCTTACCCTCATCAGGGGAGGTGCCAGGCAGCCCAGGCCACCAGAACCACTTTGGGCCACCATCAGAGAAGGTCACCAGCGAGGCCAGCGAAGGTGGCTTGAGTGAAGGCTGCTCAGCCAACAGTGACTCTGCACCTGAGTGCTTAACACAGGGGTTGGGAACAGTGGGATTTGCTGTCTTTTGAGGTAAGAATTAGCCCCAGCTTCATCTCTGTCACCACTTGCTCTCAACACCACAGATCCTGCCGTTCTCCTCAATAACTTTTATGGGAAGTGGAGAAATTAGCTAATTCCCCGTTGCTCCATCCTCACTTATTAGTGCTACACAGGATTGGGTAATTATGAATAGAACTGCCAGGCAAAACGAAACTTCTCCCTTAAAAATGCATTTTAATTAACTCTGCTGGGTTCATGTGCTGCTTAGGAAGTGCTGATTGTGCCTTACTGACTGAGCTCTGCTCACAGGGGACCAAAGCTTGGCCAAAGGGCTACAAAAGGGCCTTCTCTTCCCTCTGGACCCACCCTGGACAAGGATGGTGGGGTGTGGCTCCTCAAAGCTTTTTTGATCTGCTAAAGTTTGATCTACTAAGGCTGAGCAGCAAAGTAACAGAAAGATACAGAATCATTGAATTACAGAGTGGGTTGGGTTAGGGGGGACATTAAAGCCCACCCAGTGCCACCCCTGCCATGGCAGGGACACCTTCCACTGTCCCAGGCTGCTCCAGCCCCAATGTCCAGCCTGGCCTTGGGCACTGCCAGGGATCCAGGGGCAGCCACAGCTGCTCTGGGCACCCTGTGCCAGGGCCTGCCCACCCTCACAGGGAGGAGTTTCCTCCCAATATCCCATCCAAACCCACTCTCTCTGTGTGAAGCCATTCCCTGTGTCCTCTCACTCCATCCCTTGTCTCTCCCCACCTTTCCTGTTGGCTCCATTCAGGCACTGAAAGGCCCCAGTCAGGTCACCCTGAAGCCTTTTTTTTCTCCAGTGGGCAATCCCAATGTGCCAAAGACTGAAAGCAGAGCTTGGGGCTTGGTGAGGGAGTGGTGGAGAGGTGACAACCTCTGCCCCACACAAGGCAGCAGTGGGAAGGATCCCTGGGTACCAGCAATATGAAATGTGAAACTATATATTTCCTTCACAAAAGGCAAGGGAAAAAAAAATCCCTGCCACCTGGAAAAAAATCCAGGTTTCCCACCTGGACAGAGTGGTAAGGAAGCCCAGGTTCAGAGCTGGTGAAATGAAAATGCAGTTCAGCCCCTCTGGGGTGGCTGTGGGGGCTGCTCAGGCACACCCACCCTGACATCCTTGGCACTTTCACATCCTGGAGGGTGATGGGGGAAATCTTGTGTGTGAAACTCACTGCCAAGGGCAAAAGCAAAGCCCCTGTGGAAGCCTCACCACCGTGGGACATTCCACAAGTTCCAACTTTGCAATTCAAGGCTTTCCAGATGGAGACAATATCATGGATTATGGAGGCAAACTTAAGGAAGGGCAACTTTAAAATAAAATCTTCTAGGCTTGTGAGACAAATTTTACAGCAAATGGTAATGTCTCTCTGCTCCCTCTGATTTTTCTGGCAAGACGATGAAATGCAGTAAATAAATACATAAAAATAATGAGTCTTGCAGACCTTGCAGCATTCATTTTAATAGATGCTATTTAACTACACAGAGAATCACAGATATCTACCTTTCAAACGCTGGTTACAAAGATTGGGAAGGCTGCCAAGAAAATGGCTTTTATTTCCCCCCAATAGATATCAAAAAGAAACAATTTATATGTTGAAATTGCCTTTATTTTTTAATCCATAAATAGTTGTTACTGACAAAAGTGGAAAAATCCTTAAGACTCTAAATTTTACTAAACTGATAATATTTTTGTTTACAGTACATACAGAATGTGCTTTTACAGGTAAGTATAACAACAAGAATAATACAGAGAAAAACAGTCAAATACTGCTCATCTTGAAGCTTGTTTAATGGTTAACCAAGAGTCTGTGCAAAGTTACAGATACAAATGTACTTCCTCTTCAGTACTACTGTATAATAAACATGGAATCCATAAACTGGGCTAAAGCACAAAAATATCCACTTAACCCCTCTTAGGAAATATTGTCCCCCAAACTAAAAATAGTACAGTAAGAAGTGTCTTTCTCAGAGCCAAGAAATTCTTGCTACAAAAATGTCTCAGGGGTTTGCAGGCGGGCGGGAGCGGCGGCGGAGCAGAGGGTCAGGGGGAGCGGCTCCTCCCGGCAGCGGGGTGGGATGGAGACATCCCGGGGTGGAGAGAGATCTCCAGGGATGGAGGGAGACCTCCTGGGATGGAGAGAGACCTCCTGGGATGGAGAGAGACCTCATGGGATGGAGAGAGACCTCCTGGGATGGCAAGAGATCTCCTGGGATGGAGAGAGACCTCCCAAGGTGGAGAGAGATCTCCTGGGATGGAGGGAGATCTCCCAAGGTGGAGAGAGACCTCCTGGGGTGGAGAGAGACCTTCTGGGATAGAGACCTCTTGGAATGGAGAGAGATTTCCTGGGATGGAGATCTCCTGGGATGGAGAGAGATGTCCTGGCAGGGACACTTCCCTGCAAGAAGACCTCTCAGGATGGAGATCTCCTTGCACAGAGACCTGTCAAGATGCAGATCTCCTGCCATGGAGACCTCCCAGACATCCGGTGGCCATGGAGGAGTCCCGGGGTGCCGGGAGCAGAGATCCCTTTCAGATTAACACCGATGCACTCGGACAACCCCGTCCAACTCTCCCCTCACCTCGGGGGAAGCCTGGTTGGCTTTTCCCAGCTGGGATTTGGGCTTGGGGAGGGCACCTCTCACCACTGAGAGAGCTGGGAACAGTCCCTTCTCCCCCCTGCCTGTGGACACACAGCACACGAGTGGCTGTTCCCCAGGGAGCAGCCCCAACACGGGCTTATTGCTAACAACACTCGCTAGGAAAATATTTAAGCCCCTTTCTCACACATTTCCCTCCTTTCACTCAGCTGAAATACACCTGAACACGAAATCTGTTCAAGCTAAAAGTATTTCAGCAGAGCCCCTCCTTCCAGATTAAGCAGTAAATCTGAAACTAAACTAAGACAAGCTATTTCTCCATGAGCTGAAGATGGCAAATTGATCACAAACAGAACACGTATTTCAAACACAATTAAAGTTACCATGTTTCATGGAGATTTTGTTTGTGGTGGTGGAAGAAGATGAGGATGTCTTCCCAGCTACCAGGAGCTAAACATCTCTTACAAAAACCTGGTGCCAAGCTCCTGCAGATTCCTGGTGGGAATGCTTCTGGTGGAACAGAAATGTGCACGCGGGAAGCTCAGGTTCCTGGGAGCAGCTTTGCAGCCAGCCAGGCTCAGCAGACAGAAATTAAATCCAGGCCAGGGAAGGAGGGCTTACTCCTGGACAGCTGTCTGTGTCTCTTCCCACCCACCCCCATCCCCAAGTAACAGATCATCATTTATAAAAGGAACATTAAAACATTGAAAAATATTTCTTTTTTTTTTTTCCTTAAAACACGATTCACTGGCATTAGAAGGCTTTTTATGACAAAATTTCTGTTCCGTGTGGTGCTGTGTGTGGTTCATTAAAAATAGTTTCCCACGTTTCAAAGAATGATTCAACACAGTTTGGAAGCTTTGATTGGTACAGGGTCAGTCAGAACGTGTTGATTGCATTTTACAGTATGTATGTGTATATGTATATATTTGTATCTATATACACATACACAGAGAATTGTATAAAACCCAGTGCAGCCTTCCAGGATGTGCTGCTGCTCAGGGAAAGCAAATAATTATCAGCTTGTAGGAAATATAAACTTTTCTACATCCCCCTCCCCCAGTCCCTGCACATGCACTCTGGGACCTGGACACTCCCCAGGCGTCTGTTTGCACCTGTGGGTGGAGAAAATACAGACCAACACTTCAGAGTATATGAGATTAATCAAGGCAGGTTAAGGTTATATTTTACTGTACAAAGGAATGTGGCTGCTTCCCCCTTTTCTCCTGAGTGCAGGATGTTGTGGTGACTCAGAGGTGAGGAGAGGGAAGCAGGAAGGTCCCAGTGCAGGGAGCAGCATCCCTTGGAGCTGCTGCCTGCCAGGACCCTGACCAGGAGGAGAGCAGGAGGAACCTGGGCAATCCCAGCCCAGCCCTCTCGTTCTGGGCAGAGTGGATCGGGACACATCACACGCGATGTGTCAGGACAGTGACAAACAAGATTAACAAAAAACACTTTGCTGCTCTACAGTTTCTGCTGCGGGAGGGTCTCGAAGCCCTTCACAGGCGTTGTGGTCTAATCCCTCCATAGAATTGGGAATTCCCATTATTATCATCATGTGTGGACCATAGGGAACTGAAGTGCTGGGGACCAGGCTGTGGGCCATGACACTCGGTCCCAGACCAAGTGTTCTTTCAGTGACAAGTTCTCAGAAGGGAGAATAAGAGGAAAAAAATGACCTAAGGACACCTGTGTGTGCTGAAATGCCACTGCTCCATTCACCAACCCATTCCAGCACACAGAGTGAGCTGTGGGAACACATGGTGCCCAGGTGGTATCCAGGGCACTGTTCCTTCCCAAGAAAATTTGCTGAAAATTTTCTGTGGTAGTGGCAGAGTCCCTGAAGAGATTTGGCCTAAAAAGGCTCCTTGTGGGACACATCTGCTTGAAACAGTTGAGTGGGTGGAAAAAAGACAAGGAAATGAGGCTAAGATTTCTCTGGAGGATTCTTGCCCAGGTAAGACACGTCAGCAGAGGGCCTGTGATATTTGTTAGCCAGAACAGGAGAAGACACAGAGGTCAAATAGCCCAGGCACAGCTTAGCATCAGCACGGGCCACTTAGAGTTTGAAAAATTTCCAAATTTGCATCTGGTCCAGCAATTTCTTAGTTCACAAATGGGACATTTAGATGAGGACTAGAGCTTGAGACACACAGCTATGGGCATGGAAAGAGAGGAGTGTTCACCTACCCACGGCCTCCCACCGTCACCTCTTCTCCAGCGCTGCTACCACAGCTCCTGGAGGCTCTAGAGTGCACTCTGCTCCCCCGCAGCATTCAGATCTCCCCAGCTTTGCCCGGGCCAGGAGAGAGTGGAAGAGCCCCAGAACCTCAGCAGGGGCTGCCTCCCCATCAGCCGTGAGAGTTTCTCTTCTCTTCACACGAGTCCCACACCCCGGCCTGTGGGAAGGCCAGCAAGGGCAATGTTTTCACAGGGATTGTCTTCTGGGAGGAAAAATCCAGGGACTGAGCCGAGGAGCTTGGAGGTAGTCAGGGGAGAGTAGTGTCCATCAAGGGAGGGGGCAGCAGATGAGGTGTGAGCCCCTTCTCTCTCATCCCTCCCGTGCCATGAACTGCCACCCTGATCCACAGACAGTTCTGGTTGTTGCCCAGAGTGATTTTGCCCAAGGCTGCAGGATCTGCCCCTGGAGGCTGTTATTTGTTTACTCCCTCCCAGTTCAGTTTCTGTCAAACAAAGCCCCAGTAACCTCTCACTGATGGAGCTCTTCTCAGCACAGTCTCCATCAGATGGGGCAGGATAAAGCTCTGGAAATAGGACCAGCTCCAGGGCAGTCTGGGAAAGAGAAAGGCCACCTGGACATCCCACCGAGGCCCACCTGTAAGTCCCACTGGGGTAAGGACACGTGCTCCTCCTGCCTACCCTGCACCAGAAAAACCTGGTGCTGCACCAAAGCCTCCACAGGAGACTCATGCTCACGCCCTGCCATCCTTGTTTGCTACAGGACTTGACACATTTGGGCTGGGAATGTCATTAAGGCCAGGAGGTGGGAGGTATTTGAGGGGAGGGAGGAGGGCAGAGCACAGTTCAGTGAAGCCTAATGGAGAGCCATATAGGAAAAGAGTCGGTGTGGGAGCGTGGCACACGAAGAGAGGTGCACAGGGATGTGCTCACAGCCTGCAGTCAGTCATCGTCGCACCCCGAGGAGGGAGCGTGCCTGCCAGGACCCACCAGGTGTGTGTGTGTGTGTGCTGGGGCCTCGGGAGCACACCCAGGACAGTGTCCAGCACCCACAACTCCTGCACCAGGTCTGGCTGCCCTTCAGACCCTCTGAGATCCTTTCCTGTGTGTTCCGGTGGAAGTCAGTTCTACAGAATTTGGTAGGAGCGCAAATCAAAGGGGGCAAAAAAAAGGAGAAAAAAACCCCACCCCAAATCTAACAAAAAAACCAAAGCAAAGCCCAATCTGTCTGGAAAGCCAAAGGTGAAACCCTCGCAAATTCTGGACCCACGAGTCTATGTTTTAAAGATTTTACAAATATACAGTATCTAATTAGCGTTATATCTGATATACAACATGCCCATTAATTATAATTATGCTGGATATATAATTTATATGCATGAAATGTAACTGTCTTCATGGTTAGGATCGGGACTCAGTGGAATTGGAATTTGGAAGGTTTTCTTGGGAGGCCATTGCAGGGAGAGAAGACCACGGCAAGCTACCGACCTGCTTTTCGGTAAACAGACACCCTCAGCTTTGTGCCTCTGCTAAGGACTAGAAAAAGATTTGCTACATGTGGAGTTGTAGGCTGTAAATGGGAGGAGAAAATGTTCAGAAACAGGGGAACTGGGCCATGGAAAATGCTATCAGGAAAAGAAACTTCTGGGGAGAAACCATGACAGGTGTGGCAGCCTTGCCTCGCAGGGGTCTCGGTGGGGTCAGGACCTCCCCCAGCACAGGGCAGCAGTGTGGAGCTGAAAGGGCTCTGGTGCTTTAGGTTCAGCAGTGGCAAGAAGCTGGAGGAAGAGAAACCCTCTTCCTCCTTCCTATTTACATGTTGGAGACACCAAGATACTAGAATGAGTGGAGAAAAGGGTCTAACAAGCATTTCAGCATATTTGTGCTTATTGAACACATCAACCCCACTACTTCCTACACTGAGAGAGCAGGCGATTTGTAGGCACTAGTATGTTTTTATCTTATGAGTATATTTAGTATAAACTAAAACTTTATTTCTCAGCCAGGCTATTCTTGTCCCTAGATCTGCCAGTCCCATAGGAAAGTCTGCCCTTGAATTTGCTCCAAGGACAAGAGACAAGGAACAGATGTGTAGGTGCTGGCGGGTGTGGAGCAGCCTGGGCCTGACCCCAGCAGCCAGAATCTCCCTACTTGCTACAGAAATGTCAAACATGAGGACCAAGAACGAGACCCCTTCCTTCCAGGATTGGGGGGGGCTTAATTTCCTCCTCTCTGTCTCAGGCTGCTTCTCCTTGGAGCAACTGAAAAGTCCTGATTTCATGGAAACTATGGGATAATGCAGGTGAGCCCTTGGAAGGAGCCATCGGTTACTATGGCTTTCTTTGACAGAAACTGATGCACATCTGGAAATTCCCTCTGTTACCCCTTGCTAGTGTCTGACTGCTGCTTCAGCTCTTCCTGTGTCACTGATGAAAGGGTGGCTCTAAAAACAACGTGGGTGGGACTGTCAGAGAAGTCTTTGCAGACACCGAGTCAGTAGAGGTTATCTTGGCCTATAAGGCCACGGCAGAACGGGGTGCTGTGGCCACCCCAGTCCTTAAGGAGTATCTACAATGCACTGGGTCGTGTCAAACAGTCACCTCGGTTTTGCTGGCGGTGCGGTAGTGGTGGTGGTGGCCGGGGATGTAATGCAGCTGTTCCACCGTGTTGTGCCGGCGCGAGGCGAACGCTTGGCGCTTGGCCGAGGTCGGGTTCATACTCAAGGTATTGTACAAGTTATTTGAGGCACTGGGATGGGAGTGCATTTTGGACATCCTGTAGCGATCCAAGACCGGTGTTGACACAAAGACATCCGTGTGTGACAATGCCCTGGACATGGACTGCTCGGGGTACCCCGAGCGCTCCGGGGACAGCAGCGGGTCCTGGGAGTGCAGGCGCTCTGCCGACAGCAGCTGCTCGTCCGAGAGGATCCGTTCGTAGGACATGCTGAACTCCTCGGGCATGATCCTCTCGGGGGACAACACTCTGTCCTGGGACATGGCCCTGATGGGGCGGCGAGGCCTGTCCCGGTGGTTGCTCTGCTGGGACATTTTGATGACGTTGATGGGCAGCGTGCCCCGGGCTGCCAGGTCGGGCAGGTGTCTCCTCCTCATGTAGTACTCATCAGCCTCTTTGTCAGCTGTGGGAAGGGACAGGGAGAGGTTAGGAGTGTCAGGGTGCTGTCCCAGGGGGGCAAAGGGGCTGTGCAGAGCACACAGCCCCGGAGCTGCCTCCTGGTGGCACCCCAGGGACCGCCTGCCACAGGCATGGACAGCCCTGGGTGGGTGGTGCCACCAAGGGCTTGTGGCAGACAGAGGGGAATGAAATGCATGGGGACAGTGGAATTCCCTGGGCAGTGCATCCCACACTCCTCCATGTGCTGTGGAGACCAGACCCTGCTACCACATGATTTATATGAGAGTTATGGGGAAATTCCCAAATGTCACCTTCAGGGGAAAGAACAGGGCAGGTGACATGAGCAGGCCAAGCCCCCTTGGAGGGCATGCACCTCTCACCTCTGGCCTCAGACGTGGGTATTCCCTGGAGCCCATGAGTGACCTCATCACATTTTAATTACCACATTTAAATATTTGTAACTGTGATCACAAAACAGGTTTGGTGATCATGGGGTGGTCTCTGAGACACTGAATCACCTGCCTAAGATTTCATTTCCCATTTTTATATTAAAAATATAATAATTTATAAACCCTTGATTGATATAATAGAATTTATCCCATGGAATGTTTTTGCTCAGTTTACTGCTCCCGCATCTTGAATGATCTATCTGTTGCTGAAATGCAATGAAACACACCCCACATGCACTCTCACCATCTTTTTTGGCTTTGAGAGAAACTCTGCAATCTCAGAGAGGATTGGCTACTGCAGCTGTATCGTGATAGATCACTGGAATCCTACAGCAGCTGCCATGGCCTGATTCAACTAACCAGTAATTCAAAGAAGCAACTCCAAAGCTGTTTCAGATTTTTAAGAAAACAACAACAGAAGCACAAAAACTTTCTGGTTAACCCCTCTGATGTTCACATGCTGTGAACTGGGGCACTGGGATCACTTACCTGGAAGGAGGCTTGGCAGTCCTCGGGCAGCCTGAGGTGCCCTGATGTGTCTGTGGCTGCAAAGCCCAGAGTGTCCATCCCTCCCCAAAATTCCACTGTCACAAGGGGGAGAGCACAGCTCTGGCCTCCGTGGGTCAGCGGATGGAGTCACATTTAATGCCCCACACTGATCATCCCTGTGAGCCTTCTCCCTCATTTCTCTGTCTGAGATGTTCTCCTGATGTGGCCAAAAGCCTCCTCCTCCCTTTCTGGCTCATCAGTGACCTCAAAGCCCCTCAGAGTGAGACCCATCCTGGCAGGAGCCCTCCCCTCCTGGGAGAAGGCAGGAGTGGGGTGCAGGAAGGGGATCCCTCATGCAGATATAAAGGAAATTTATCCACCTTACAGAAGAAACGAGGCTTTTTGCAAAGTAACCTCATAGGAAGAGCTTGGCAGGGAGCCCCCAGAGCTGGACACACACACTGGACCCAGGATGGACTTTCCCTCCCAGGTCTGAGGCAAGTGCTGATGGGCAAACACATCCCCTCCTGCACATCCTTAGCCAGCTCCTGGGACTGGCACAGAATTCCTTTGCAAAGTCATTTGCTTGCAAGACAGACATGATGAAGATATATGATAATAAAGAGGAACTTGGTTTGTTTTCTCAGCTCCAGTATTTCAGTCCATGGCGGGTGATGTAAGGTGGGAGAATATCAGATGGTGCAAGAGGAAAATTTTCCATGCATGGAGATTCTGAGGCAGTTAGAGTGACAAAAAGGGCAAAGCTCTGTTGCAGATCAGTTGGGGTGATCATGGGGCAGGTGAGGTAGGTGCTGCCTCTTCCTGTAGGTCTTCCACAGGCCTGGTTGTTAAATGATGGTGGAAATTCCCTCTTTCTTCTACACAGCCATCAAGCTGTAGGTTTTATGCACCACACTGGCTGGGAGTTGAAGACAACTTGGCTGCTTGTCCCGTGAGCCAGAGCTCCTGTGGTGGGTGCTGACAGCATCCCAGAGCTCTGCTCACACGGCACCAGCTCAAGCCAAACTCTGCAGAGCTGTCACCACCCTGTGCTGGGCCCTCACTTACATCCTCAGCCCCTCTCCCACACCTTCCCTGCACTGCTCCCAGGCCCCTGTGCACAGCCCAGAGCCGTGGGGAGGTGGGGCTGGTTCCCTGTCTCACATCCAGGAGCAGGAGCTGAGAACATCTGTGCCACCAGTGCTGATGCCAGCCCCTTCCTCGCACACCCCCAAGGCGTGAGGTCACCCCCAGCTCCCTGTGCTTGCTTCCTGCCTGTGGGATCTGCTCTCCAGAGCACACACGGCAGGAATGAGTCTTTATCTTTCGCCATCCAACGCTTCTTGGAAGGATGTCTCACTGGAAATGTCAGGCAGCAGCTCTCACGGCCTCGAGCTCTCCTGTCTTTAAAATCACCTTCCAGGAAGCCTGAGGGCGGGGGAAATTCCATATGGCCCCAGGAACCGCAGGCATTTCCATTCTATATTTTGGCCACAGCTAGAAATGCCACGCTGGGCGTGCACAGGCTCGGCAGCGATGCTGGAGGCTGGCTGCAGAATGGGAATGAAGCAATTAGCACTCTGGCACTTGGCCCCTGCTCTGGATGAGAGGAGCTCCACCGGATTTGCCCAAGTGACTCTAAATAGATGTAATTAAAGCACAGAACATCCCAAATGGAGATGTGCTTGGATGCTCACACCTGGCTCTGGTAATTGCCAGCAGGAGCTAAACCAGCTTATGTGAGGTTTACCGCTCTGAGGCTGCTAGAGAGGTGGCACAATCGGCTGACTGGAAGAGGGTTGAAGTTGTTCCTTAGATTAAAAATGCAGCATGCTGTACACTTTAAAATGTTTGGTCCATTAGGAGCATAAAAAAATACCTTTTCCTCCCCTCTTCCACCCTGTGAGCCTTGTACAGGTCTGTACAGCCTTTTGCTGGCCATGGCTAAACCTTTCAGGGAGCTGATTTAATTTCAAGGATGCTCCTAAGCTCACTCAGGCCATGCCCATAGTGATGCTGAGGAGGAAGAACATTTCCAGGTGTGGAAAAACTTCTCATCTCCACCTCAGCAGAGTCAGGAGAGGTGGAACAGCCGTGTGTCACACCCAACAAGCTGCTCCAGGCAGCACCAGACAGACATTTTCCAGGCTGTTGGCTCTGAGGGAGTGTCAGCCTGAGCCAGGGATGGGGAACAGAGCCTGACAGGAATGTGCTGCATCATACACGTGCCCTGTGCCAAGGGAGAGCTCAGCACGGCGCTAGAACTGCTCAATTCCTGCACCCAGGGGCAGCAGAGAAACAAATCCAGCCCCAGGCTTGGGAGAGTGGAGCTCCAGGAGCTTTGCCCACCAGGTGAGGGTGGGAAATGCCAAAACCAAAGTTGCTCTGGGAACTGAAATCTTGGGATCGTAAAATGGTTTGGGTTGGAAGAATCTTAAAGATGATTACGGGACACCTTCCAGGCTGATTCATGTCACCCTCACCACACCAGCACCGTCCCTCAGACAGCTGGGATGTAATAACCCTGCTCCTTATCTCATCATTGATGCTCACATGAGAATGGACATTCACCATTTTAACCAAAATAAAACTCCAATCCAGTGGGTTTCTCCATCAAGGACGTGCTTAAAATTTTTTTTAAAAAGTGTCCTAAGAGGATTCCAAGAGAGCAGAAATTGTGAGCAGACAAAAAAGAATCACTGGTGTATTGTTTGACAGGGTTTTTTCTATTTTTGAATCAATCCCATACTTCTGGGTCTTTCCTTGTGTTTTCAAACATTTGGAACTGGAATTACTGGGAATTACGCTTTCTGCACAATTTCTAGGCTTTTTTCATTGGTTTTGGTTGGGATTTTCCTGCTCTTTCTTTCCTCCTTTGGCAGTTTCTAGAACATCAGTCAGGGCTAGTCTCACCAAACTCCAGGAATGTTTGGGTGCTTCAACTGCCTTGGCTTCAGACAGCTTTTTTTTTTTTTTTTTTTCCCTCAGACAACTTTTTTTGGTGTTTTTTGTTGTTATGTTTTGGGTTTTTTTCTCATTTGGAGGGAGATCTCCAAATAAACACTCCTACACATTCCACCTCCACCTCAGATGCCCCTGCAGAAAGGCAGAGCAGAGCTGCTCTGGCACTGGAATTACAGAAATGAGGCAGGTTTGTGGTGCTCTGGGAAGGGAACATGGAGCAGAACAGCCAAGGACAGTTTTCCTTCCTGTTCTTCTATATTATCATGGTGAGAACAGATGCACGTGTGCATGCACATGAGGCCATCACAATAACTGCTTTTCCTAGAGGTAATTTTCCCAGCTTTCCTCCTCTGCAGCTCCAGCAGGTTTCCTCTCTGGGCTTGTCTCTCCTTGTTTTAATTGGCTTTAACATTTCCAAGCTGCCCAGTCACGTGTGATGATTCTCCAGCCAGCACAAAGTGGTTTAATATGCCTGAAAACAGGAGCTTCCTTCCTGACTGACCTTTCTCCCTTAACTGGGAAGTGCAATTCCCCAGAGCACCGGGCAGGATGGAATTAATCCAGCTGCTCTTGCTCAGCCACATTCTCACACCCTCCATCACTGCTCTTCCCGCCTGCCAGGGCACAGGGGGTGCCCAGCCCCTCAGAGACCCTCCCAAAACAGCCCAGGTGGGTTCCTGTTGTCTGTGCCCCGAAGGAAGGGCCAGGGAGATAAAGCCCTGGGTTTTCACCATCTGTCTTTCTGAACTGGAAGAAAATAAGTAACTTTTCCCTGCCTGGAAAGCCTGAGGAAACCCAGACAAGCACCTGAAACATAGAATTAAAACAATATCTAATGCTTTTTATCTTGCTCAAATAGAAGTATTTGCTAATAATCTCCTCATACCTTTTTTATTTTATTTTATTTTTTCTAACCATGACAGGGAGTTCATTGGAAGGGAGTAATTTTAAATAAGAAAAATGAATGCCCAATAAGTAATTTTCGAATTCCAGCTTTTAGATATCACACTTTTTTTTGTGTTGCCTTCAGCTCCTTCATATGGAATAAGAAAATCATCTTGCTGGCATTTTACAAGGGAAGGTTTAGGAGCTGGGAGCCTCCTTCCCTTTGGCTCTGGAGCAGAGCATCTGCAAGAAAGTGATTCAGTGGTTCTGGAGGTGCTGAGTGTGTTCAGTCCCAGTGGGAGCAGGGAGGGCTTGGCACTCCTGAGCTGAAACTCCTCAGAAGCACAGAGTGGAGCAGTTGGTTTGGCATTTGCCAGGAGCTGTGCAAGAGGCAGGGTTGGTGCCCTGCAGAGAGCACTGGAGCCTGTCTGGACCTGCCCTGGATGGGTCAGCAGGGGGGATTTGCCCTGCAGTGAGCAGGGATTCCCTGCTGGGATTGGTGGGGTGGATATTTAAGGTTTTGACTGAACCCCTCCCCAGCCAAGGGCCAAAGACAAGCTCAGTGTCCTTGGTGGCTGCCAGGTGTCCCCTGAGTGGGACAGGGAAGGCTCCAGGAGCACTGACTGCACCCAGGACATTTAACCTTGGCACCTTAGCACAAACCTATTTCTGTCACTTTAGACAAAGATTTAGGAAATCCTAGGATCACACTGCAGAATCCCAGACTGCTTTGGGTTGGGAAGGACCTAAAGATCATCCGGTTCCACTCCTGCCATGGGCAGGGACACCTTTCACCATCCCAGGCTGCTCCAGCCTGGCCTTGGACACTGCCAGGGATCAGCCACTGCTTCTCTGGATCTGAGCATGGAACAGCTCTGGACACACAGCACGGAACAGAGAATGGATCACAGCACGGCACAGGTCAGGAGCAGCTCTGACACACACCATGGAACACGTGGATTGCAGGACTGCCCAAGGCAAGCAGGGCTCCTCCTGGAAAAGCTGTTCCCAACCACCTTAGCATCTTTCTGTTGTCATTTCCAGCTGCCCCTGTGGCTGGTGAGATCCCTGGCTGTGCCAAGGGCAGCTCTGAGCACCCAGCCAGGCTCAGCTGGGCTCCAGCAGAGAGGATAAAGGATTCTGAGATGACTGCCAGGAGCAGACCTGAGCAGAGGGGTCAGCAAGCAATAACCACATGCACTCTGCCAGTAAGGGAATGACTCTCTGCACTCATCCCTGATGGGAAGTGGCAGCCAAGGGAGTCATTCTGGAGATGCCAGAGGGAAGGGGTTATCCCTTAGTGCCCTGCCCGCCCAGAACAACCCGGGTACAGGGGGAGCGAAACCACCGACACCTACTGAGCCTCTTCAGAGATGAGTATTTGCTCGGGTTCGTCTTGACAGCAGACTCGTAGGATGGCGGGAGGTGGGAGAGGTTCTGGAAGGAGCGGGAGAAGGACAGGTCGTAGGGCTCGGTGGCTGAAGTGAGGATGTTGTTCATCCGCGGCTTGTCTGCAAGAGAACAGCAGAGAAAGGCAGGTCTGCAGCGTGCCCGAGGGGATGGGGAGAGGAACAGAGCCCCAGAGCCCTGGCAGGGAGCACAGCGGGACCCCAGCCAGCTCAGCCACGGGCCCTGGGCGTGATTCCAGCTGGGCCAGCAGAAATGGGCCCTGTGCTGCTGCTTCCCTGGCCACAGAGAGGCAAAGACCGCTGTGGGCCCTTGAGCAACCAGCAACAAAGAATGCCTTAAAGCTCTGTACATCAAAAATACAAGAACCCTAAGAAATCCCAGCCCACTTACAGGCTAACCTATAGGATAGGATAGGATAGGATAGGATAGGATAGGATAGGATAGGATAGGATAGGATAGGATAGGATAGGATAGGATAGGATAGGATAGGATAGGATAGAATAGAATAGAATAGAATAGAATAGAATAGAATAGAATAGAATAGAATAGAATAGAATAGAATAGAATAGAATAGAATAGAATAGAATAGAATAGAATAGAATAGAATAGAATAGAATAGAATAGAATAGAATGAAAAGGGTTCCAGTTTCCCCTTAGGACTTTTAAAGGAAGAACACTAGAAGTTTCTTTGCTCTCCTGACCATAATTAGCTCAATGCCAAGACAAAATCACAGATATGTTTCTTTACCTGTTCGTTCATAAATGTAGCTATCCTCTGTTGTTCTGTTTGCCAAAAACCCCACCTAAATGGTGCAATATTTAAGGATGAGCACTGAGGCTTCTCAGTGCATTTTCGGGGTGTTGTAGCAGGTGTGTGGGACCTCTCCCTACACCGTGCTTGGCTTTGGTTCTTTTCTTTTGTATTATTTTCTCCTTTAATTAAAACCTCTTCGCTCTCTCAAGATGCTCAGTCATGCCATCTGGCAAATTATTTTTGTTATTAACAATTCATAATTAATAATTAGATAATAATTAGTTATTTTGAGTAATAATAATAACAAAAAATAATTTTGTGATTATTGTGATTATTGGGATTATTGGGATTATTGTGATTTTTTTAAAATGTTTTTTTAATGCTGCTTCTGTGAGGTGCTGCACACCCTCAGAGTGTGTTCAGCCCTCGTGGAGATAAAATCCCCTGGCTTGGGGAGAATTCCAAGAGGCTCAGACCCGAGGAGCTGCCGTGTCCCCTCTCTGAGGACATCCTTTCCCTGCTGACGGCTCCTGTCCATGTCTGACACACTGACTGCAGGCCCAGGGGTGCACGGGGCTCATCAGGGGCTGGGAACAATCGATTCGATGCCATCCAGCAAACAGAGCCTGTATCAGCACTGAAACCATGTTCCCCCCCTCCTGCTGCTGCCTGTGCGGCCGGGCCCTGGGGTGACGTCTCTTTGCAAATTCCTCAGCCAGAACCTGTAGCTAATCTGCATTTTCATGGAGGTTTGGCCATGCTGCAGTGAGCCCGGCCGCACGCACGGGGCCCGTGCTCGGTGCCAGGGCAGCAGCATTAATTGACTGTTTGCAAGAGGGCTGTGAAATCGTGAGTGCCACGCTGGAGCCAGGGGCTGCTGCAGGAGCTCTTCATCTTCTCGCTGCTTTCCCGTCCAGGAACAGACCAGAATGAGTCTGGCAAACGAGAAGTCACCTTGAGATCCACTGCCCATCACTCAGCAAAGTAAGGGATAAACTGAAATGGCCAAAGCTAATTTCAGATGTCTTTTGCATAATGTAGTTTGAGGGGGAGATCAGAGAACTGAGGCGCTCTAGTAAGGAGAAATATCTTGTGCAATTTATATTCTGAGGCCAGTTCAGCACGAGTATCTCAGCAGTTTTTCACTCCTGCAATATATTTGTCGTGCTTGTCTCTGGTCTCCCTCCTTCATTTGTGGTGTTTGTGGGCTCCTATGGAAGCTGCAGATCATACTCAATAATCAGGATGCTAACAAAAAGGTCCCCCATTCCCTGCAAGGCAGCTGAGGTTGTTCCCCAGCATTCCCACTCAGCCCAGTCCAGCTCTACACTCTGGGCAGCTGGAGGTGACCACTTGAAACCAGCTCTGTCCCGTGGCTACTGGGATTTCCTTTGAAAGTCAGGTTTAATCCCCATTTCCCTCAGAACCATCCTGCATCTCTGTGCCATTTTGTGCCCATTTTCTGACACACACCATCCATCCTGGCACAGGAATTGGCAGAGGAACAGGCAGGAGGTGAAGCTCACCCAGCACAGAGGACCCCCAGCAGCCCACAGGAACCTCACCCAGCCATTTCTCTCGGGTTCTGAACTCCCTTTGCTGCAGCCTGGGAACAGCCCCACCTCGGTGCAGTCAATGCAAGGCTTTAAAATTCTGCCAATGCCTCTGATTATTCAGCAGGAATTCAGCTCACAGCACTTCCCACCCTCCAGGAGCTGTGGTTGCCCTGGGCTGGGATGCTCCAGCCCTGGCACTCAGCACAGCCCAGCCCAGAACTCACCAGGCTGCACCACACTGGCACAGGGAGCTCAGGAAGGGAGCAGGGAGCACTGTGGAGCTCTAATCTCTCCTGCTGGAGCCCTACCAAGCAAGGTGGGTGCATTTCTTCTGCTTCACGAGCCAGAATTACGAGGCCAGTCTGAACCCTGCTGCATTTTTAGAGGAACCAGAGCATCCCTGGGCCAGGCTCTGAGTGCTCACACCCCTTGCTGGGGAAGGGGCTGCCCTGGAGGGACTGCCCATGCTCCTACTGCATCCTGATGGTGCCTTAGGATTTCAGCTTTCATATTTCTCAAATCCTGCAGTGCATTGGTGTATAACTCTAAACTCAGTATAAAGTGTAGTTAACTGTCTTCACAGTTTGGACAGACAAAGCAATCCCTCTGCCCCTGTGATCCAAGGACACACCACAGCCTCAGGCCCCAAAAAGCATAAACAAAAGGGAATTGAGAGGAGCAAAATAGAGGTAAATGACTTCATTACCTGAAGCTGTAATTGGACAATTAACCCCTGATATGTAAATAGACCAAACTTATATCTGTCTGAAAAACCTGTGACCGTTGTCCACCTCGGGTGTAGACTCTGGGAGGCTCTGACTGCCCAAGGTGCATCTATTGAAGGCC